>NC_071350.1:15570000-15755000 GCF_027744825.2 Synchiropus splendidus | reverse complement strand
ATGTCAGCAAGACTGGAACCTGTACATGGTGATACATGCCGCTTCTTCCAAGGGAGGGGCCCTAGAAGTGGGGCCAATTTCTACTTTGAATAAACAAGCAGCTGTTTATTGTGGTGAGATCTAAACCAATGAGAGATGAAGTTCTTCTTCTGTTGCGATAAAGCATCTGGACCTGATCTGGTTCACTTAACATTCTCGAGCCAGACTCCCGCCGTGAATAAATGCAGAACCAGGACCATCCATTACGCGTCGACCTTGATGACTCTGAGGTCTTTCACAGCGACTTGGTTCTGGCTCAGGACAGGTATCGATTCTCAGAACCTTTCACTGGGACCAATCTTGGTTCATAAAGGTTTAAGTGAAGAAGGTTAACTTAACACACATCCAAATATCAAGTGTAGAAGATGAATTACATCATAGGCATCTGGGATGTAGCAAGTGTGTATCGGTCGATATTTAGCAGACTGGCGGTGCCGCCCACTTTGCAGACACATAATAGGACACGTCCACCGTCAAGTCCATGGTTCACAAGCTCAGATCACCGTTTTTCGGATCCTGCGGTGAACCAACTTTTTAGGTTGCAAACCAGTTTTTTCCCATCTGGCTATGTCGACCGCTTCAAAATTCCATTCAGCACCAGGAATCGAGAGCTATCTATAGTCGCTCATGCCTTGATTTCGTGTTCGCAAGCTCCCATTTCTGCAATGAAGTACGGATTTAAGCAGCGTAGCATCTGGAGCTACATGAAGACGGTTCTGGTCCAGGTGTGGTCGTCTGCAAGCCCCTGCTGGCTGCGTAGTGTGTTCACAACCAGACTCTTTCTCTCACATCAACACTCCTCCACTCCCCTCACTGGCTTCCTGAAGCTGCCCACATCTGTTTCAAGACCCTGGCACAGATACAGGCACCTCAGCCGGGTCCCTTCTTTACACGGAAAAATCCGACAAAGGAAGATCTGTCTTTCAAACTGGTGCCACTTCCTCTTTCGTATTTTGCTATATTTTTAAGACCTATATCAAAAATATCGATATATATATTGATACATCTAGCTAAGCTAGCTTAGCAGTTTCAAATCTCCTTCATGTTACATTACAAATGAAAAAAACATGTTCTGCCCTTCCTTTATAACATATTATGGGGTGGCACGGTGAACCTTAACCGACCCATCTAACTACCAAAAAGTGCAGGGTGAGGAGTTGGGTCATCCGGGAGGAGCTCGTGGTGGAGCCGCTGCTCCTCCACATCGAGAGGAACCAGCTGAGGTGGCTCGGGCATCTGGTCCGGATGCCCCCAGACACCTCCCTGGGGAGGTGTTCCGGGCATGTCCTACAGGGAGGAGACCCCGGGGAAGACCCAGGACTCGCTGGAGAGATGATGTCTCCGGTCTGGCCTGGGAACACCTCGGGATCCCCCGGGAGGAGCTGGAGGAGGTTTGTGTGGATCGGGAAGTTTGGGCTTCCTTGCTCCGAATGCTGCCTATGCGACCCGACCCCGGATAAGCGGCAGAAGAAGGTTCGAAGGTATGTCATCTGCTGTCAGTCAGTCACAGTCTCTAAATAATAACCTCAAGTGTGACATGGTGGTATGTAAAACTGTGTCACAGTTATAGACCATGATGTCATCATAAGTTATACTTTTACAGTACACTATACTTTTATTGTCTAGTGACAGGGGCATAAGTGTAACCATGAAAATGTGCTTTACATTCATACAATAGGCATATAACATCTGGCGAAATTGGCCATATAGGCAGTAAAAATGACAGTGACTATGAGACATGCAGGATATGACTCACAGCACAGTCATAATACTATATTTTTCAGAGTTCATAAAGTACACTAAAGGCTTCCTCAACAACTGACATGCCCGTCCACGCGGACGCCACCAACACGGTCCCGAAACTTTCTCCCAAATGACTGATCCAAGCTTCCCACAGCGTCTCCGTATCATATCGACTCAAATTTGCTGCATAAAAATGCGCCTCCATCCGCCCGCGGACATGATCCCCACATTCTCCAGATGAGTCTCCTCGTCCCCGTGGTGAGCGCTAATGTCATTGCCATTCAAGTCAGAGGTGCGACGCCCCAGAACTCCATGAAAGCCATTGTGAGTCTGCGGAAGGTTAGAGAGTGGCCGCACATCTATAATAACTTTGTCAGTGTTTGCCGGCCCTATCACACTCACAGTATCTTAATGACTTTGTGCCTTTAAGCGTTTATCGAAGCCGCAGCCAATAAATCAAGCATATCACAACATGCCAGCTCTGACTGATCATTTGCAATTCCTAATGCAGGGTGCGAGGAAATCACCCGGGCGCACGCTCGCCGGTGTCCTCGCCGTCTCTGGGTGAAAACAAGCCTGATGGACCAGAAGATTCCGACCGAAGTCGGGACCCTATTGTTCGTCCACCTCCAATAAACACAATGATTTCCCAACTGGGTGAGTTAGAGAAAGTCCAAGAGCCCTGAAAGCTACCTCTGCTCATTTCCATTAGAATTTATTTGAGAAACTTACTGAGCGGAAGTTCAATCTACGGTGGTTTATTGCCCAATTTTGAGGCCTAAATGTTGCCCCTGAGTGATGTTGCTTTTTAAACACTGTTCCGGGAGGACGTCGGAATTTGTCTTTCGACTTTTTAACTCTGAATGACTTTTGTTTAAACCAGTGCTTTATTTAAAGTGGATGAGTGAGATTTCTTGAGATGAATTTGAGCTACTATAACAGCTAGTGTTGTAGTCAAGACCTCACCAACCGAGACCAAGCTCCTAATTTTTTGTCACTCAAAGGGTTTGAGCGCCTAATATTTTGTCACTCTGCTTTTCGGACACAGAGAGCCCCGGCAGCAGCCCCAGGACGCCCTGCCCGTCGCAGGGGACTCTCCCTCGGCCTCGGGGAGCGGCAGGACCTGGCCGGCTCCCATGGTTCTCGGACCTTGTGCCTTATATTTTGTCACTGCGCCTGGACCTAATATTTTGTCACTCTGGTTCTCGGACCCAGAGAGCCTCCGGGGCGGCCCCAGGACCCCCTGCCTGGCTCAGGGGACTCTCCCTCGGCCGAGGGGAGCGACGGGACCCGGCCGGTTCCCACAGTTCTCGGACCTTGTGCCTAATATTTTGTCACTGCACCTGTACCTAATATGTTGTCACTCTGGTTCTCGGACCCGGAGAGTGGTCCCCGACCTCCATGACCAAGAAAGGGGGGCAAGGTCAAGAGCCCAATCCGACTGAAGACACCTCCAGCTCGGGATGAGTATCGAGACAAGGCCAAGGTATTTCGAGAACAAGATGACACCAAGCCATTTGGAGGTGGAGACCGAGACTGTATATATGAGGAGTCTCAAACTGATCCACATGTGAGCTGCAGTGGATCCAGGCTCAAATTGCTGAACCAAGGTGTTCACCTGAAGTAAGCTGCAACAGTCTGACAAACACTTTACTGGTGTTCGATAAGTTGGGAACAGAAAAATGTGGCCCTTCAGTTTGAGACCCCTGATAAGTATCAGAGAAAAACACAACAAAACTGAGCAAAAACAGAATCCTTCTCTGTTCTCTACACCAGTCTCAATGCATTCGAGACCCTAAAAAAGAGGACATGAGACCAGTCCAGAGACCAAGACCAGTGTCGAGTACTCCAACACTAGCTTATAGTCACATGTTGGTTGTCCATACAATATTTCAAAGCACATTAAAAGCAAATTAAGAGTGTAACCCTCTGTGCTCTCCTCCGCAGTGCGAGTGTCCGGCCGCCGCTCTCTCTCACACACTCACTGTAATTGCAATGAGACGCTCTGTCAGAGACGGACAAAGAGACTTAAGCTTTATCGTCTGTGGGAGAGTGTCGCTGGAAGCTTTCAATCTCTTTGTCGGGGCGAATCGATATCTCACATCCAAGCGCTCAAGTTCAACGCAGCCGAATAACAGAGACTATTAAAGACAGGAGGCTGAGAAATGTCAACAGAGGATTTGGGATGTTCACGCTTGTGTGAATACTAATAGAGGTCTTCTTCTAAAATTCTCTTTATTCTTCGCAACTCATTGTTACTTACCAAGTTGTTACATAGCCACTTGTCAAATGACTTTCGCGTCCTGTTGACATGAAGGCGGCCTTGGCTTGTTCAAGATGGCGCCGATGAAGGCTGGCCTGGAATTATCCGGCTGTTCTTTTGCTTATTTTTATGTTTTGATGATTCTCACACACAGGATCAGTTGGTGAATATCAGGGTTGTGACTCCGTCTGACGTACTGCCAGTATTTTTGGTGTCAGTTTCGGAGTTCGTCCACCTATTGGCTGGGTGGAAGAGACCGAGGAGGAGAGGGAAGCGTGCCGGTGCACTTGTTCGCCTTCGCCCAAGAGGAACTCACACTCCGCGTCCTGGGAAAATCCTCTCCAACATCCGCTCGCTCAGCAATAAGATGGATGAACCGGCGCTGATGTTGAGAAGGAACTTTTTCTCCTCTTGAGTTTTGTGCTTCATGGAGATGTGGTTGGGTGACCTCATCCCCCCATAAAGCTGATTCGGATTCTTCGTTGCATGTTGACGCGTAGGAGTGAAAGGCCACCATCCGATGCCTTACACAACCCCAACCTCCGTCTCTCTTTTAAGTTAGGTCCCATTATTCAATTGAGAGCCTCATGCTTCAACTCGCTGCCTTCACTGTCAACATACGACACAAAATTCACTTGAAAAGAGTCGCTATTGGCGCCTTGGGAGTGAGAATGTGTTGCTCTTTGATAACTAAAAGTCATTTTAGACTGGTTACATTGATGCTAAAAGACACGTCTAACCCAGACAAATAGAGAAAGTAAAAATTTCTTGTATTGTTTTAATGCTTTCAGAATCATTTTTTATGTGTATTTAATTATATTGCTAGCGATGCTAACTGCTAGCAAGCGTTCTTCAAACACATTTCTCATGAAGAGTCTATTTATAATTGAATTACCACCAGCTCTTGTCAAACTGGGAGCTGCAGTCAGAAAATATGAGGGCTGATAACAAAAGGTGGCATTTTAAGTGCCACGCGGAATTAAGAACGTCAGTCTCGTGTCGTCTGCCTTTGTGTTTTTTAAAGCTTGTTTGCGGATCACTTTTGTTTTCGCACCACCTGCTGGGCTGCGTTTGTGACTCCTTTTCTCATCTCATTTTACGTCTAAAAAAAAGCTGTTCATTTATTTACAGCTCACCTATTGACTCTTAGTTTATATTGAGACTCTGATGTGTCAACGTCTATGAAAGTTTGATGTGTGCGAAAGAGCGAGTCCCTAAATCACATAAAGATAGATAAACAAAATGTCAGTGACTCTTTAAGAGAAAGACATTGGAATTCATCAGAGAACCATTGCTCAAGGGAGCCCCCTGGTGGCCCCAAAGTTTCACGTATAAAACGTCTTGACCTGCCCCATGTGTGGTCTGACCTGCTCAGACTCAAGTGGTAACATGGGTTAACAAGTCAGTTCAATAAGAGACTTGCAATAGGTTCATTAAACATTCTGTCACTGAGAATCACAGACCCCACACAGACTTGTATCTCATGCAAGTCACTTCCAATGAATCAGTCCAACGTGGTGACAGCCGTCCGTCTGTTGACCAGAGAGATTGATTACCGTTTTGGCCGGAGGTGTGAAAAGAGGCGTGTATGCTATTGATGAAATGGAGCGCTGAGTCAGCAGGAATGGTGAAGGTGACTCGTCTGTGATTCTCTCGATGAGAATTTTATTAGTTTAGTTTCATTCGACATAAAACTAATGGACGCTGTGAGGGCCGCCACAGTTTATAGCCTCGCGGCTGTTCCGGGTGTCACCGCAGGTCACAAACAGTTGTTATACGGTCGGACAAGGAGGGACAAGTCGACAGGAGGTAGTTCCACCTCATGGCTTTATTGGCTGGGCGTGAAGAAACATCACGTCTCCATTACAACGCCCCAGATTCTTAACCATGTCACTGGTGAAACTTGAGATTCTCTTGAGTTGATGGAGACATGTTCTTCGTCTGAATGGTCTTCATTGTTACTCAGCTCCCCGTTTCTGCAGTTGATATGTGAAATGAGTTTCCACTTTTCCACTTCGGTTTTGGACTTGTTCTCTGACTCGGATCTGGTTCCATCCAGAGAGAGTGAATGAACAGCGACAATAATTTGATTTGGTTTGCACCTCACCATCGCCAACAAGCCGTCGAAAGTTGGGGCTCACGTGGAGGAAGTCCCTCTGCACTTCAGGCCTCTTCAGCAACAAGATGTGAAGGTCAGTGGAATTGAAGCGTCAGGCGTGATGAAATTCACAGGTCACTAAATTGCCAGCCAATTTCTGCTCCACTGGGCCTCAAATCAAATGGCGGCCGGGATCCCTGACAAGGCGAAAACCCAGGAAAGGCCAACCTCCCCGATCCATCCAGAAGTTGAACACCATTCTGGTTGTTCAGCCAATGGATGGCCTTCAGAAGAGAGTTGCTTGTCCCATCCTCCCAGAGCAATTCCCGCCACTTCTCCTCGAGGGATACAGCCGCATGACTTCTCGGAATTCTTTGAGCACAAGAGGAGCGGACAGCTCCGGCGACTAGTCATACAATACATCAAATAAATGCCGTATTTTTCATCCATTGTGTATTTGCAAAAATCGTGTTAAGAGTGAAAAATGAAAGCCTGCCTCTTTATCCTGTTATGGGGTGTAAAGATACGACAGTGGGAAGATATCCACCGCTGCTTGTCACTTGAAAACACGATTTATGCACCCATTACAAACGAAATTCAAACAATGTCATTGATCACATACTTCAAATGTGTTGTTTATGTTGCTGTTCAGCAATATATCCACAAGGGGGAGCAGCCCAGCGGCAAAAGTGTATGACAAAAAAACACTCAACAAAAAACATGGTGACTGTGGAAGAAATATTGACAACATACCTCTTGCACTAAAGACGAAACAGAGGCAGCGTCGTAGGAGGCAGTGGTCGTGAGGCCGTTAAATATATCGCGACTGGAGTGCGGAGAATTTCCGCCATTGTTATGTCTTTGCCGTGTCTCATTAGAGCGACGTATTAGGTAGCAACAGCAACACTGCCCTCTACAGTTTTCGGTGGTACTGCACTGTTTGGTCTGTATCCGTAACCTTACCAGAAACGTGCAGAAATACGGACCAAATGAACACAGTGCATGGACAGAAATGTCCGTTCATATCCGGATCCAAACGTAATGTTGAGCATAAATGGCTCTCATTCACTGGTCGCAGTATTGCTGTCCTTAACTCCAGTGTCGGTATGTCTTCAGGTGTCTCAGTCTGCGGTGAGTTTCTCAGAATCTTTGTGATAAAAATGGGTGAAACGGATGTCGTAAACCGATTGGGTTCTATCACATTATTTTGCATGATAATGGTACACGCATTTTAGGATACATTTGCTCCTAAACTCTGATGCCACAAAAGGTGAGAAAGCCATTTCACAACCGCTCACGACTACTTTCATCATAAAAAGCCTATTGAACATCATGTAGTTCCTTTTTCTTTGTGCCAGAATTATCCCTGTCATTTACTGCAGCTGACATCAGCTGGCTGCCAACCTGTGGAAGTGGAGCCATCAAGCCAAGAATATGTCACCAATTCTCCCTGAGTCAACACGCTGGCCCTCGTCCAATCATCAGTCGATAAACGCCCGTCATTGTTTGAAGCGCGGGCGAGTAGTCATCCACACCTGATTTCACTAAAGATCCCTGTCAGTGGGTCGTCACTCTGCTGTCCTGCGCCGTCTTAAAAGACACTTACGTTTAATGCCGTGATTGAACAAATGAAAATGTTCTTCAACTGACACATTCCAGCCGTGAAACCAGATATTACACTGATAGGAGAGAAAGGCCCTTGGAGGGGCCACAAGTGCCCAAGCGGCTCTTACTCTGATCACAGGAAATAAAAGGAATAAAAAGTAGGGAGAAAGAGTTCGGAATTGAGCACGATATAATTCCGTCTGAGTTCACACGGAGGGTAAATGTGGGGCAGTTTTTCCTCGGTCTGACAGCAGCAGGAGAATTCCTGACCACACGTGGCCAGGTCTTCATAACTCATTGAACCAGAGCGGTGTAATTGGTGCGTCGTCTCTGCCCTGTTAGGCTGACAAACTCTAACAATGTTCCCAGTAGCGACAATGAAATCTCCATTAAGGGGGACATTCGTATTGTGCACTTGTACGATTCTCACTTACTGCTGAGTTTAATGGCCAATAGACTTCGCTGCAGGACCGACCTCATTCAGGGGGACTCAATCAAACGGCTCCAAGCTGCTTTTGTTCCAGTGTTCATGGCTTCAAGTCGGACACTGTTGGATGAATGTATGAGTGGAAGGTGACAGGATGTGAGCTCAGATGTTTGTAGCCACTTCATAAAGACGGTGATCCCTGACGTTGTTTGGAGATAAAGTGACCACATTGACGCAGCAGAAAACAACAGGTCTGTTCGGATCGACAAACATAGCGGGTCCCGAGTGCCGTGATGAGGAAGTCACAGGAGGCGATATGCAGAGAAAGTACAATCTTTCATGTAACACGACAGTAAAACCAGAACAGAAAGTGTCTCCGAACTGGCTGAAAACAAAGTGTCACCAAACCAGTACGTGTCCATAAGCAGGTAAAAAAAAGAGTCCAACAAAAACCGTCTCCAAGCCGGGAGAATCAAATGAAACAAAAAAAATCACAGAGCAAACCAGGAAACACGCAGAAACAACAGAGGAAGGAACAACAGTCAAACAATAAACCGAGCAAGCAAAAGGCGAGAACGAACGAGGAGCGCCGTTTTACCACAAGGAACGTTGTCCAGGTGCTTATGAGTTATGACAGTGATGAGATGAATGACTCCAGCCGTGTGCCATAAACCAAGGGAAGAGGAAAAAATACAAAATAAAAGCGAATCATGACATAGTCAGACTAAACTAAGTTGTGTTTTCTAAGTGTCATATGAATAGATGCAAATTTATCATTCTATTTTATTCATTTTGTCATTTGGTTTTTTTTTTTTTGCTGGTGTTTGTGAATGTCTTTGATGTTTGTTGTGTACCTTAAATGTCTTTGATATGCGTCAGTGTCTTTGTTGTCATTAGCTGCTGTGACATATTGAATTTACCCACTGTGGTACTAATAAAGTCAATCTAATCTAGCCAAAAATAAAAAAATAAATTAACTCGGAGATGTTAACAAAACAATAAGAGGAAGAAGTATAGCAATGTGGTGCCCTTTCTTTGCCCTGAACACTTGTTGAAACCATGTGGAACGACCCAGCACGACCCTCAGCCGACCCTCTCATCCAAACCATCCAGCCCCATGATACTGACGTCTCTTCTCCTCTCCTCATCCAGTTCAGATCCACTTCAGCTTTTCACCAACAAACGGTCCTCCACAGATGAATTCTCTGTCTTTGCAAACGACCACCCCCCCAAAGCTGACACCAAGCCTGGTCATCTCCTCGTCTGCTGGTGTCAGCAGCTTTTCAGAAGAATTTTCTTCCACCTCCATTAGACCTTCCTCCTCTGGCCCGTCGTCACCCCCCTCCTGCATCTCTGCATCAGATACAGAAGGGCCATGGACGTAAGGCTTTTCGGTCTCTTGCCAAGCTTGTCCTCATTCAAGAAAGAGGTCCCCAACATTCAATAATATCAACTCAATAGTACACCACAGGCCTCTTGATCCAAGTCATTGCGCCCTTATCTTTCTACTTCTGTTTCCTGCCCCGGAGTCCGTCACCTCTTTGTGTCTCTCAATTCTATTTTTAGCATCTCCTCGTAATAGTGCTTCTCACCTGTTGCTTCGTCTGTCTCTGCTTCGTGTTCTAACTTTAAATACGTGCGTCAACTCTGCTCTTTTTCACCTGTTTCAAACTAAGGTCAGCCTCTTTTTGGGTTCAAAGTGAGGACATAGAATTTGGGAAAACTGCTACCGCTGCCAAGAGGGCATGATCGCAATTCATTTAACGTAATGAATTTTAACGTTTACGTGTTTTTTTTCTCAAGGAATAAATTGCATACCCCCCCGACACAGCAGTTGGGCACTGTTTCCTTAATACTATTTTGTTGACTGTAATCAAATACTCCAGAACCCAGATGCTCCAAAGTGAGCATCCAAGTATCTGACTAAACAGATGGTGTTCGCACACCTTCACTGGATTCAGATCTTATTTGAACTCTTCATGGCGCAAAACCGTGAAGATTCATGCAACAATTTATGGTTTAATTCCATCTATATTTCCAAGGTCATGAGGGCAGCAGTACTCAAACATAGCCCGGGGCCCCTCTCCACTTGGACACGCGATAATACCACGATGATCCCAGGGGTGGATAGAAAATCTGCCATCTAGAATAACATAGATCACAACACATTTTCACCCCTAAGGCGGAACATGGTTGACAACCGTGAAGTGGGCTTATGTGTCCAAGGGTGACATATTCCTTTGGGGTCTGTCCAATACCTGCAAAAAATGGTTGGGGGCCAAGTAAGTACCGTGAGTCAAGCTCCTGATGAGCTACTGTTTACACATGACAAGTACAGTAGGGCTTACCATCTTCACCCCGAGCAGATTCACCCAAACCTTAACCATTCTTTTTGAAGGTCAAGAAATTCCACGGAATGGGAGGATTACACGGAAGCATTGGGCGCAGGGCTCCGGTTTATAGACCTCGACATGCTCCATGTTTTTGGAGTGGCCCATTCAAAACCATCGCTGGACGGTTCAGGCTTCAGGTGCCAAAGTAAGTGGGTTTTCTTCCTCATCTCAAGTACATTTTCTTCATTTAGATTCCTGTTATTTATTTAGAAAATTCCTAAATAAACAGCAGGATTCGCTCATAAAGTGGTCTGAAGACACACAGTGGACATCCTGATTTGAGAGCTGAGCCACTTCATCTAGCTGCAGCTCTACTCTGAATCTCACCTGACGGATTCCCACATCTCACAGGGTGGGTCCAAACACATTGGGAAGGAAAGCAATCCCAACCCCAACACCACATCCGTAGCAGCTCTTTCTTTTGTGCTTAGACGTAACCGGTTCCTATTTGGAAAGGATCTGCCACCTCGATCATCTCTGAGAACAGGTCTCAGACTCACGGCGAGAGAGAAGGCAAGGAATAAATGAGTCTAGCCGCTAACTTAATGCAATATTTCAAACTTCCACCCACCTGATGAAAACTTTGTGAGACTTGTGGCATCACTTCTCATCCCCGCCAGCAACTTTCCAGCCTTCCCTCAAACACTAACTTTGCATTTTCAAACAAAAATCAATGGCAAACTTTGATGGGAGAAAGTACGCGGTCGTCTCTGCAGCGGGAAGTGGGGATCCGCGCGATCCCCAGAGGGGCTGCGCTGTTGTTTGAGCTTGCATTACAGCGTGCTGTTAATGGAAGGACACTGCTTAGCAAGCTGACTGTAGAGGCGTTGGCTCCCGTCTCAGGCGTCTCCTTGAAAGTGAAGCTGGCAGCAATAAACACGGTGTTAAGAGACGCTGCCAACAGCACAGAGATGAGTAACTGGAGCATCAGTTACCTCATTGACGTTCATTTCTCCTCATTACTTGGAAACCCTTCTGATTGAATTTAAATTTCTTCATGAATAGAAAAGTGACTCTACAGTTGTTGTGGCTCCAGTCGCAGGGTTCCAAACCGCTGGAGCTGATTGTTTGAGTGGTTTACAAGTGAGCAAGTTGTTGCTATGACATTATCACAGCCAGATTAGTTTTGTTTTCTGGGACCATTTCAGGGCGGAGACTAGATGAGAGAGCTCAGGAATTCCCTCTTGAATCAGCAGAAGATCACCCATCAATACCAGACGAACAAAGAAGTCCGATGCAGGTGAGTCTTCACATCATGGTTTGCTGCATTAACGCGTCGAATGAAGACGGATTTTCCACTCGGGACCCAGTGAGAAGCGTATAGCTGTAATTACAAGGCCCGTTTGGATATTTGCAGTTGCCCTCATGGAATTATTTGTTTTATTTAAAGATATACGAACTTGCTTTGAGGAATATCTCATGGCTTGTTAGGTGTAATGTTACGGGATCGTGAAAGTCGATGTTTCGCCCGAAGCATCATGAGGACTTCAGTGAACGACATGGGCCCAGTACCTCAGAGAGTTGCACGTCATGCTTCTCGTCTCAACTTGAACCTGGAGGGGTGAGAAACTGGACGCCCTGAATTTCTGATCATTGGTGCCTATCGTGCCCGAATCATAGTGCCATCATACCGGTCATAATATAATAAAAATGATGTAGAAATGTGCAGATTCTCATGCCTTCATGGATCCCAGCTTTGCCATCGTGGACGCCATATTATTTCAGGCGAAATCTCCCAGTTATCCACATCTCATGAGTCGCGACACTCGCATTTGATTGGTGGATTTGGAAGAGAACTGTTATTGGCAGGAAGTTTGATGCTGTAGACGGAAAGAAAAATGCTTTTGTTTGTGGGGAAAAGACGCCTCAGCTGTGGTACAGAATCAGAATCAACTTTAGTGCCATGGTCAGTGGGGATCCCACCAACTAGGAAAGTGCTTTGGAATAAAGTGCTGTCATGAATAAAATAAAATAAAATAAAATAAAATAAAATAAAATAAAATAAAATAAAATAAAATAAAATAAAATTGTGATCCTCTTTGGCGAAGGTGAACAAGCACACTGGCGCGTTTCCCTCTCCTCCTCAGACTCTTCCGTCCATCTAAAAGGTGGACTAACTCCGAAACTGACACCAAAAATACGGGTCGTAAATCAGACGGAGTCATAGTCCTGATATTCATCAACTGATCCCGTGTGTAACAACACGCGTATGCTCCATCAAAACAAGCAAAATAACACGCACGGTTATTCCAGACCAGCCTTCGTCGGACAGGTACAGTGTAAATTTGAAACTGACTCCTAACATAAAGACCAAAACTGAGTTAAAACATCACCAGCTGTGCCTCGTGGTGTGGCTCTCTTCTTTTTTATTTTCTGTGTTTTTAGATGATTCAGAAAATCATAGAAAGAATAAACACTGATGTAACACTGAATTTAAAACAGAATAAATTCTAATACAATAATTCTAATATTTCATTCAGAATTGTTCAATATTTGAAAGAGAAAGACCAAAAAATGTCTCAGTTTGTCTGTCTTCTCTGTCGGCATCAGGCTCTGCTCAGATTGAGGAAGATGGAGTCAGAGAATCCAGTGGTCTAAAACAATCAGCTCTTCTTAACCCCATACATGCGCTCCAGATTGGTGAGACCATTTCACCCAGTTGGTCCTCACCACGTGTTGATGCTGTTGTTTACCTGCTGTTTTTGTTTATACACGTCCTAGCTATACTTTGCTTCAGTGTTCTGGCTGTGTCTTCTTCAATATTTGCATGTGAAAATAGAACAACCTTTTGTTTGTCAGTTGAATGTGAATCTTTTTTCTGAATGTTTCTGATGATTCCGATGATGAAAATGTATGAAATTTAACATGCTGAAGGAAGTGTGTTGACTCCTAAGTTAAACTAGTTCATCAGTCGGTACGATCGCTGCGCACAGCAGCGTAAAACGGGACGTCAAGAGACTCATTCCGACAGAAAGTCAGCCAGTGAAAAGCGTGACATTTTCATAATAAAACCCAATGTGTAGAAGTTATTCGCATTTTACTGTGAAAGTGCAGTGTGAACATTACGTCATAACCGGCGAAAGTGACACTGAAGCAACGGAGCGCTTCTTTTGTAACAACATGGGTGACAAGTCATTCATTTTGAAGGTCATGCATCAGCCCGTTCCTTATGACCCTTGTCATAAACTCGATAAAGACATCGCCTCTTTCAATCCGTGAAGTTCTGTGTCGTCCAGACTGAAGTCCAGGATTTGAAAACACCAGTCTTTGTCTGTACAACCACGTTTTGAAAACAATGAAGTCATAGTCCTAGCGCTCCTTAGCAACTTTAGCAAGAAAAATATCCTCAACAAAACAACTATTGCTAACACTTATAATGCGCTTCTCTTCACTGCGCTTTAGCAACATCAATCCGCCGCATCACAGAATGAACTTCAAAAGTTCCCACGGCTGGACTGCTGCCTTCGAGACGTCCTCTGATCCGTCGGTCATTCTGTGAGAACGCCGAGGTCCGACCTCTCCCACACGTATCGCACCATCTCCCTCACTAAGCTCCCTCTGACACCGTCATGTGTCGACACCGGCCGGCGTGTAACTGACACACACTTCACCTCCGAGGGAACCGGCTCTTCCAATGGTGAGCCTGATTAAAATGTGACGGCTTGCTTGTTGCCCTCCTTTCTTTCCTACAGTGTCAGCCATTGATTTCCCACGTCTGATCTAATCCAGGGTTCGTGGAGCTGAGCATTAATTAGAGAGCGATACGGCACCAAGTGGGAGCCCGGTTACATGAGCTCGAGGCTTTAAAACAGCAGGTTCAATCACGGATCAAGGGCCGGAGGAGGGGAAACTAGGAGCAAGAAGCCCTGAGTCAGCCACCAGCTTTGTTCCATTTATGTTGGTCGCACCTCCGGATACCTTGTAAACAGAATTCCTTCGTAATCGTATCTGGGGTTTGATGCCTCCTTCACACGTTCTATTCTTCTTCCCACTCTGGCTCTCTCCCAGTCAGGGGTCGGGGGGCTGTTTTAGACAATCTCATCTTTGGCCGCGGATGATGGCGTCTTTATGGAAGGGTGATTGAAGAAAGTTAAAAGGAGCCTTCTGCCGGCTCCGGAATGAAAAAATCCCTCGTCCGACTTTTGGTCGCTGAGCGGGTGTAGCTTTGCTTCCATCTACTGGGAGGAGGTGGAACTGCAGAGAGATGGGGGGGTGAGGGGCTGCTAGATTGGAGGTGCCAATTCCCCTGAGCGTGTCAAAGATAGAAAATACTTGTGAAATATACTCAAAAACCAAGAGGAAATTTCCGATCGATGTGTGCAGACGTCCTTCTTTTAAGGGCTCTAGTCGACCTTGTCGAGCTAAGAAGGTACCGACGAGGGAAGTTGTGGAGACTGAAAATGAAAGAGGAGGACAGAAGGCAGTGCTGCGGGATGATACGGAAAGTGGAGTCTGACATGCTTGCGGAAGACTTGACTGTGGTCGGAACATGATTGAAAATATCTCTCATCCCAGCGACACCTTATTGATGTTCCGTAAAGTTGATAGGACTTCAGTCTTGCCCTGTTTAACTGGATGGATACGAATAACGGTGGCGTCAGAATCCGTCCCGGCTCCAGTCTGTCGGTAGTGGTACCCCAGCTTTAGGCGTTCCACATTGAAGCCAGGTTTCAGTTGGAATCAGGAGAAACAGGTCCATAGCTCAGGGCTCTTGTGAGCGACAGATCTTACATTGCTTCTGAAGCATCCGTGCTTCTGTTTCCTCTCCCTGTGCCCTCGACGTTGGACGCGTCAACACACCCCGGAGATATCCGCCAGATTGGTGTGCGGCTTTCCGAAGTCGCCTGTGACAGGAGAACTTCTTTGTCGACAGAAGGTGGTCAAGCCAAGTTTACCTTTGCATCAGACTCCACACCGGACATCATGAGAAGCACTGAGGAAAGTCACTGAGCAAGTCACCACACACTGATCCTGCTTTGTTTAGAGCCCGGAAAAGCCAGGTTTTAACAGCAATATGGCTCGAAAGGACATAACATTTTCCTCCACACCTGGTCTTTCATATTTATAGTTGTTTCATGCTGTAATAAAGACACAAAAAAGGTATTGAATTGAACAACAGTCTGCTCCAGTCTGGTAAACACAGTCAATTTACCGCCGAGCTAAAGGTATATGATCGTGGTTATGGTGCTGACATTGGCGTGAGAACATTAAGACAGAGCAGTAAATAGCCTTTTATGAGCAGACGGGAAGTGACCCTGACTGATAATGCATACACTAAAACCGCATAGCGTGAATCCTTGAGAGATCACTGTGACGGATATGAACAAGCGTAATGAATATGCTGATGGAGTCCAACGGTCGCTGAACTTAACGGGGAGCTGCTTTTATCGTACTGTTATCGGCGAGGAGAAATCACGTTTGGACCAGAACCCCTGCGCGCGCTGAAGGGTCCGCTCCACATGTGTGTGTCGGACACGCTCATTTCCATCCCCAGCGCCGTCGCACCGCAGGCAGCCTGAGCCTCCTGACAACCTTCATCCACAAACACGTACGTCCGGCGCCGCTGCAGGGCAGACAAGCACGCGAGTCCATCTCATCGATTTAGATCTAACGCTTCCTAAGTATGGAACAAGCAGGCGGGAAGAAGAATGGAGAAGAAGCAGCAGCCATGAAGGCCACGAGGGAGAAGGAGATAAAAATGATTGATGATTAGATTCATGTCCAACATGTTCTGCGACGTACTTGAAATGATATCTTGCACCTGTTGTGAGATCCAGTTGTTTTTTTTAATTTGCCAGCTGTTACCATCTGATATGGAGAAGGTCTAAGATCATACTGATATACTTGTTGGTGCTATAAATGCTCAACCTCTGAAGGTCCATGTTGACCATGTTTTGTTGCACTGTAACTCACAGATGGCTAAAACAGAGCTGAAATGAAAAATGGGTGTGAATCGCAGTAAACAAAGGGGCCACTCCTTACTCAAGTCAGGCGGACTCAGTTAGATGTGTAGGATTCCAGTTGGATTCATTGCCTGTGACTATGGTGTCAACCGTGTTGCCACCGAATTCGACAGTTGAAGTACAGAGTGGAAACTTTCAGGGTGATTCCATAGTTGCATAAACGCTCCACTGCAAACAGAAGAGTTCGTACATTCATCCCAATGCCTAGCTCATCACCTAAAAATGGCCGACCTAGCGACAGTGCTCAGCCGTTGGCGTATCTGCACTGCACTTAGGTGGCGCAGTGTGCTCTTCTTTAGTGACCTCCCTATAAATACCGCCACTCAACGACCAGGCTTTGTTACACATTTCTGACCTTGGCATGTGCAGCTCATCGGTCTGCTGGCGACTTTTCACAGGGTGTGAATTTTTTCACGGCCAGTCAATTCTACTTGCACCATTGCCGTGTTCCCATTCTCACACCCAAGGCGTCAAACTGTGACTATCTAAACGCAGATTTTTGCGACCAATATTGACGCCAAAGTCAAAGTTGCATGTAGCATGTTGACGCAAAGGTGTCTCTGTGGCGTCAAATATGTTCATGTCACGTACCGAAAGGAGAGCCTGGAATTAGAACACGTACAGGTGGTGGTAACGTGAGCTGTCTTTACTACTTCCGTACACGTCGCTGGGTAAGTATAGCACTTTACGCGGCTCTTGCTGGCCCTTGCTGCCGTAGAGCACGGCCATTTGAGGCGCTTTATATAGACAATAAGGTTACAACTTAATCTAAAGGAGCGCCATCCTATGCTTCATCAAACTCCAGCTTCTATCTTTCGTTTACATGGCGCTCAGCTCGCGTCAACATACAATACAGATACAAGGTTCATTACGCCATCATGCTATGACGCTAGAGTCCACTTGCGAATAGTCGCTATTTGACGCGTTGGGAGTGAGAATGTGTTGGAGTTCACTGATTTATCAGTTGTCTGAATTGTGCCCTCTGGTGGCCAGGAAGCTCCCTCATCAAAGAGAATGAGTTGAGTCTTGGTTTGCTCAAACATTAAGCATGGATTCTTCTTCACTTGCACAAAGGTGAGGAGAAGGCCACAGCTGAACTCCGGTACAGAGCTACGTTCTCTTCGTCTACTACGTTCCAAGCGAGCTCCAGGTCACTGATGTTCCACGACACCTAAAGTCTGATCAGGACGAGCGTTTCTCCCTGCAGATTCCATCGGTATGTTGGTTGCGTTTCCTCTGCCAGACGGACCTCGAGTGCACGCAGTGAACCAGCAGTTGAACACGCGCACGTGTGAAGCTCTAATAAGCATTGTGTGCCAGTTTTGACAGCTGCGCTGGAAAACCTCTGGGCACACAGACCTCCCATTCCTGCTGCTGCCACACCGGAACGTAAACATAAAGTAACACTCAACTCACGTAGCGAGCAAACACATACGTTCTGCTCTCATTATGGAGGATTCCTCGCAACAAACGCTGTGAAAATAAGAGCGTCACGTCTGTTCCCCGAGCTTTTTCCGGCCAGACGATCCGCGACGATAGCGGCTGCCCGGAGGGAAACGCTGGATAGATGAGGCTGTTTTAATCTCAGTGTGCCAGACCCTCCGCTGACCTTGTCAGAGGTGTCCTGGCTTTGAGTGACTGACGAGACTCCCCACAGGCGCGTCATGTCGCAGGTGCTAAAAAAATGACTGGCCTTTTAAATATATACACGAGGGTGCATGTGTCTGCAGGCGGACAAAGGCAGTAAATCATAAAAACTGCTGCAAAAATAAGCTATCATGATGTTGGTTTGGTGGCTATTTACAGCAGCAGGTGCTTTTCAGAATGCGACACTGAGAGGCTGGAAAAGCTGAATATCCGCGCAGCTATTGACTCAGCGAACAGCACTTGGAGCATACAAATGTGCTTTTGGGATGTCCGTGGGACTCTCACAGCAACTGCTTCCAGGCCTGTCAGGGCCAGTCTCTGACACAAACACGAGACCTGCTGGAGTGGAACAGACGCAGGAAGCAAAGAGACTCGATGAGCACAGAAGAGCAGTGTCGTAATATTGCATTTGATTGAGATTTACTGCTCAAATTTAGGCGCCTTAGATATAAATAAGAACATTTCTGTGAGGAGTTAGCATCCAAATTGGATTGGATTTGAACCCTGCACCTTCTTGCTTCCTCGTGGGAAATCAATTCTTGTTATGGACTAAATCTCACAGGTAAGTACTGTGGTGACATGCTAGGTGGTCGGATTAAACAAGAATAACATGGACGCTTACTCTGATTTAGAAGCAAGGCATTTCCTGTTCCTTTAAAGTGTCATTAGAAAAGTGAGCAGCACAAGGAGAGGCAGGTTTGAATCCATTTTATACAGTTCTTCCAGCATTTTCCAGGTTGTTTCCAGGAGTAAAATGTAGCTTATTTCCTTTAAAAACAACCCCCTGGATAGGAACCTTCCGCCGCCGTGCGCCAAACACCGTCCCATGTCGAACGGAGGTGGACGAGACGTTTTGCCACCATAGATATGAAAGTCAAATTTTCCAGGTTGCCCTTGATTTTAGCAGTCACATGACCAGAAAACATGAAATGAATTGGAACTGATCCAAGTTTGTCAAGATGGCTGCCCTTTTTTTTCTGGCTTGAGCACCTGCTCTCCTGAGACCTGATTTCCTCCTCAAAATTCCTTGTTTAACTTCATGTAAACACTTCATTTTGCTTTCAAAGTTCCTTGTTTAACTTCATGTAAACACTTCATTTGAGTTCGCTCGGCACCAACTTCACCGACGACGACCGTTCTTATTGGCAGAACCACCGATTCAAGGTCAGAATGGTCTCAGGCGAGTGGCGCTGAGTGATGTCTGACCCGCGGCGAACCCGAGGTGCAAACCACAACTGATGAAAAATGAATGAAGAACGTTGCGAGCTCCTTCTCTGTCATAATAATTTCAACCAAAAAAAAAACTACACTCCTGTTCCATCAGTAACTCAGACATGGAGGTTCGGTTCCTCATCCAAGCCTCTTCATAACGTGAACAAAAAAACATGTTTTGACACCTACATCTGCGTTCGCTGCCCATCGATTGTATAATTCATGTTCGTACGGAGGACGAGGATTAACAAGAACTAGAGTTCACTATCAAGAAGACTTTTTTTTTCCTCCGAAGCCAGATGGTCCACGATTCACTCAGTCCACTGTCTCTGGAGACGTTTTGCTCATCCAATTATGTTAAGCCCAGTTTGCTGTGGGAATTACTGAAAACAGCCTTCTACTGGGGTCACGCTGAGTTCAGCTCACTTTGAAAAGTGTACGACGACAGCCAGTGAATCCCTCTCTTAACAATAGTGTAAAAAGCGGAATCGACAGTCTAGAATCATGATGGAAAATCCAACCCTGAACTACAAGGACAGTGAAGCCTCAGCCTTGTTCTCCCAGGTTTTGGGTCTCAGAGAGCTAGTTTCTAATTACCACTGCTTGCTTTTGTTGAGTGCTGGAGCTTCATGTATTATGCATTCTTTTTGTTACTCAGCATGGAAACGTGAAAGGAAAAAAATCATTATGAGTCCAGTAAGAATCATTCCCACAGAGGAGCCTCTGGTTTCGTCTCAAGATGTGCTGACGGGATGCTGCTCTTCCTAAAATGGCATCTGAAAACACAGACTTTTGTGTTCCTCCTTAACTTATCTTGAGCATCAACTGCACACAGCTATTCTCTTTGTGTGCTCCTTGGTTGTAACCATCCTCACACCATTGGCGTGACATATTAACGCTGGGAAAGTGGACTTTTGCGTCCTATGCCTTCAGCACACCTAACGTTCACGTAAAAGATACGCAGAGTTTTCGGGTGGGGTGGCACTCCTTTATTGACATTACTTCCACGTCCGTTGCTATTTAAAGCCCCGCAAATGGTTGTGTGGTTCGGTCAAAGTGACTCCTGTGATGTGGCCCCATCTTATTCTCAATACTTCCTGAAACTTTGTTGTAATGTTTTGTTATTCTGGCAAGAGACAAATAAACGCCAGCTCCTGCAGTAATGGCATCCACTACTGTTCCGGGCAGTGTTGCCACAGTTGAAAAAGTAATCCGACTACTGCTTACTCCCTCAAAAAGTAACTTAGTTACTTCACTGATTACTTGAATTTAAAAGTAACTTAGTTAGATTACAAGTTACATTTGGCAGCCAACTACAGCTCTCATCGCCTGAACGATATCCTTTATGTCAATTCTGAGGTTGGAGTTCTTGGGGGTCCAGTGTTTTTCCATGTTTGTTCTCAGTTATATGAATGTAGAGTCAATGTTTTGCTTTGACACACTCCAACCCATTGGAGCGAAATCCACTCACAAAAAAAAGTATGAAAGCAAAACAAAGTGATATATTGTCATTTGTATAATAAAATATAGGGAATACCCCTTTATTTTTATTTTATTTTTTTTTTTTTGTACAAGGCAGAACTTTATTAAGTCTCAATGTGTCACGTCTCCTGTTGGCCACCTGGAGGCAGTAGTTGCACTTAAGTGGCTGCTGTTACTCACCTCTACACTCCGTCGAGCTGGAGGATCATTTTATTACTGACTTTTGAGAGAAAATGCAACATCAGTACGTCACATAAGTCCCGTTTCTTCCTGCACCAAAGGAAAATAATCTATAAAAGTCAAATCTATCTGAAGTGTCTTTCAACTTGACCTATCAAGAGAATTTTAAAAAACTGGTACACAGTTTTTTGAGTCCGCACTTTCGACACGTTTGCAAGGCGACTTTATTTCACTCTCTTTAGCCAGTGATTTCTGCGCGTTGCTGCCGGGTTAATACTGTCATCTATAGCAGACACTCATTCAAAGTAGTGGCTGTATTTTCAGCTACAAACCTGCGTCTCTCTCCTCACGCCTCTGTTATTTATTGTCGTGTAGCCGGCAGCTTGACACGTGAGCTGCTCGCCTGTTGAAACAGTGACTGGCGTGTCCCGCACACAACGTCATGCTCAAAGACACAGTTGACTAAAGCGAATGGTAATATTTCACGTCCCGACAATGGCAACGATAGTAACGCCACAGTGACTCAGATAAGTAACTTCAATTTGATTACTTTGTTCGAAATAGAAACGCGTTAGATTCCGCCTTACTGAAAAAGCTTGTGATATAAGAGTAACACGTTACTGGCAGCATTGATTCCTGGGCTAAAAACTGCTGATGTGACTTGCGGAAAAATAAGTGTTGGCAGGGAAACTGCGGCACTTCTGACCAAAACATCACACTGAACACCTCTCATATCCGCCACCGCTGATGGCGAAGCGTTGGCGTTCCCTTCACCTTCACGTGGACAGGTCTAATTTAAAAACCAAGGACGCTTCTCATCTCCTCTCTGTGAGCTCTGGGAGACACATTTGTCAATTTAAAAATAATGTTATCATCCAAAAGATAAGATCATTCATTTACTCCTCGTTTGGATGCAGCTCAAGTTTGGCTCGTCCCCGGATCCTTTCTTTGTCCGCCCCTTTATTCCGGCTCCTCATGGGGACGTGATGAAACATCAGGAAAAAAAGCAGCGACAGGCTCTTTTGTGTGGTCTCACCTTCACTTGGTGACCTTCAGTGGGAATGTATTCTCTCAGAATCATGCCTGTTTTCGATGAATCCAAAAAACAGATTGAGGCGACATATTAATGCAAATATCGGCACGTATGTGCCTGAACTTTGCCGCTCATGAACGGCGGAGCGTTCTGTTCCGCTCCCCAGCTACACTTGTTCCACCAAAGGTTAATTATTTTCCATGAGTCGCTGGTGAACAGAATCCACACAGATGCATGTGTGTCCTGGACTGTCAGCCCGAATCAACATAACAATTAATGTCAGCTTGTAAATGCAGCGTGCGCACACGTGTTTATCGATATATATATATAGAGACCAAATATGTGCGCATGAATAAACAATCTTCCCTATTGTGCCGGGAAAAAAGACTGGTGGCATTGTGATGGCAGGGTTTCTGGTGGGATAATTGTCTGCCATTACATCCAATTCACATAACAAAAACAGCCTCGGAAAGTTTTTTTTTAACAGAAAATACATGATAAAAATCAATTCATGCAACTGTGAAGCTGTTTTTGGTTGGCGAACGCTGCAGAAATGGCTTCATCATGAGTGTTTGGCTGCACTGTATGACCGAACAACACTAAATAGGTTTTTCAGTCACAGTCATGGCCCGACGTTGGTACTCAGGAGCTCAGCCATGAAGAGGACGGCCATTTCTAGGGATGCTGAGGTGCTTCCTGTGGCCACCAGGTTAGCTCAAGATCAGGGTGTAGAGCTTCTCAGAGTGGGTTTCCATGAGTGCGAAGTGAAACGCAGTCACGTAAACCATGTCGCCACTGGACTCCAGAGCGGTGGAGACGCTTTCTCTGGAGTTCTGTTCTCTGAGTCTTTGTTTAATAGTTTCAGGAGCTGAGATTTGCCCTGTGGTTCCAGTGAAAGCAAGATTCAACAGGACATGAACAAGAGGTTCCTACACAGAACTGAATTTCATCTGAAAGAATGGCACAAAGTTCCCCAAAAAACAGCCTTCCAAAACAACCAATGTGGGAAAAAAAAGTGTATGCATTTGTTTCCATTTAAAGATTTATATTCCCATATTTATTTCTGTTTGTTTCCTAACTTTTTTATTTTGTCACTCTTAGCATTCCCCATAAATGAAACGATAGTATCAAAGTATCAACTCGATACTTTGTACATTCATTATCTGTAAATGATTTTTTAAAACATATATTCAGATAATACTTTAAATTAAATTGTTATTTTTCATTTAGAAAAGTTCTCAAAGGTCCTTTCCCCAGCACATATCCATCAACACCAGAAAAACAGAATATCGGATCGGCCTTCCGAAACTATATGGTTATCCAGATGGCCATTTCGGATAAGACGGGTTCCAACATTTTGTCTCCATATGGGCGCGCGAGGAAAAAAAGATGCACCACATCCCGGCGACAAATCAACAAACAGCAGGTTCTTGTGAAAACTGCACGGAAGAATGATCAGATGAGTCCAAAACGGTTCCCTGAAGACCTTCTGTTGTCATTTATGGATGTTTGGCGCGTTAAACCGGCTGCTTGCTTTGCTAAACAAAACCTCCAACACAAGTAGGACGCAGTGTTGAGGTGTGTGTTGGGATATTTAACAAGATTTAGAGTCGCTCGCTTCATTCATATTCATTTTCTAGTTCCTTTCATGGGGTGCCTGGGGACACCCTGGAAAGGACTCTGGCCTGTCAAAGTACACAGGTAGACCTTCACCAAACCACTCATTTTCCCGTTAGCTCCATTTACTGACTGTTTCTTCTTCATATTGAGGTGTGAAACCTTTCCTGTCTCCACACTGGACCGTGGTAGAGTGTCACAGGGGAGGTGCTGGAGCGCTCACTCCAGGGTTTGATGTCCTGTTGTGGGCTGGAGCTGGGACAGGGATGAGGCCAGTCTGGGACAGAGCCTGACTTGGTATATGACTTTGTCACAGCCAAACTGCACAGAAGCGCACATTCAGAGCTGGACACGCACCGGGCACCTCTTCCCTTCTGGAGAGACCTCACTCACTCTGCAACCCCTCCCACATGCAGCGGCCACACACATAGAGGAACAGCCACCTGCAGCAGACACTCTACATTCACTCCTACAAAAGACTATTTTAAGGCTTGGAACGCGTTATTTCTTTTTCCATTCATTGTCATGGGAGAAATCCATTCAGATTTCGAAGAATCCGCTTCTCGAACGGCATCTGGAACGGATTGTGGTCGAGAACCGAGGTACCACTGTATTTATTTATATGTTTCTATATGATTCATGTTTGGAATATGATGAACAGCAGGTGGCGCTACAGAACAACACACTGGACGTGCAAAGAAGTGTGTGCATCATTACGTGTCATTGAAATATGTTGATCTGTTTTTGAGTTACTCTTGTCAGAAACACACAAACATAGCCTCTAATGAATTCATCTGCAGGAAGGAGCGATTTTTCGGGCGCCTGTGTTGAAAATCCCAGATCTGTTTGGGGTTAATTGTCATCTGATTCCGCTCGGGCTTCGCTACAGTCGGGGGTTTGCGACTGTCACACACCATCAACGTCCCAATTAGAGTCCAATGGTGAGTTAAACTGACACGAGAGAGCGCGCGCATGTGTTTGCTTCCTTGAATGCACAAACGCCGTCATGTCAATCGTCGCAGCTGAGGCCATTAAGGTCCGGTCGGTGCCGGCGGGCTGCCGTTTTGAGACTCACTCAACAGGTAGGCTGCGCATTACCGCGGCCTGTTATCGCAGACGGAGGCGCGCGTAAAGTCCATCTGAATTCCACCGCCATTAAAAGCCACTTAGAAGCATTGAGTAGCGCGTCATAAACATTTCTTCCATCTGTCCCCCCAGCGACTGGCCGTTTAGCGACGGCCATGAAGATCTATTGTCTTTCCAGAGTGGCGGTCACTCTCCTCATCGGAGCGCAGGGAATTCATAACAGTTTTACAGGGAGAGCGCCGCCGCCGCCGCCATCTGCTTCGCCCCCCTCACGCGCCGACAAAAAGCCACACAGCTCAACTAAATAACTCCGCTGAGAGACGGGCGCGGCGGCGATAAATCCTAACTTTCAGGCCATTAAACTCACAGTGGCACCAAAATGCAACTCCCATAACTGGCAATCCATCACAGTTAAGCAGTTGGACTGTTCTAAGTAATTGTTCCTGAATGGTTTAATGATATGCAGGTCGCCGGGGAGCCAGCGAGGGGCTCACACGCCTCCATCACAGGCTTCAAGTGTCAGTCAGGATGACAGTCAGTGTTGGGAGCTTGATTAATGGCTGATGGAGGAATTTGGGTCAGACGCGTGCTGAGCCAGCAGGAACGAAACTGCGAAAATGGAGGGAAATACGCGTCCCGCGGAGGAGGTTTGGTAATTACCGCCGCAAGTATCGCAACTTCATTGTTTCTTTTCATTAGAATTTGGTGGTTAAAGTGAGACTTTTCTTTTTTTTCATTGAGAAACCATCCGTGCATCAGTGTACGTTTTTCTTTGAGACTAGGTTGAGAGAAAGTTAGAAACCTGGGCGGGATCAAACGTACAGAGAGTCGGAAAACACGGAGCATCAAAGGACATTTAAACTGAGGAATGAACAGGAAAATATATTTAAATATCAGATAGGACAGCGCATGCTTTTAGTACATCTGGCCTTAAATATTGAAAAAAAAATACTGTTTGATGCTTTGTTATTGAGAGCAATTTTTTTAAATAATAATAGTGCAGATTGACATTTTTTCAATTTAGGAAAAAAAGATTTTAAACTTTCCTGAATGGAAAGGAACATTGTTCCATTAAAGAATACAAACTAAAAGTAAAATATATATCATTATTACTTGCAAGAATTGATTAAAAATGTATCTAATTGGTGACCGGTTTGATATTTGATAAATTTCATTTTAATATTTAGTGACAGATTAATCAAAATATAGTTGAATCACTTCAACATCAGTGTGGAAGAGCGACTGTGAGTGCAAGTTTTTGTTATGAGATTCAGACAAAAAATCCTTTATATGCAAATTAATCTGTGCACTGTTTCATGAAGCCTCAGCAGCCCATCACCAGTGTTTCATGAAGCCTCAGCAGCCCATCACCAGTGTTTCATGAAGCCTCGGCAGCCCATCACCACTGTTTCATGAAGCCTCAGCAGTTTCATGGCGCCTCAGCAGCCCATCACCAGTGTTTCATGAAGCCTCAGCAGCCCCAAATATTTGCCTACCATTTCAAAGCTTTCTGTTTTTAGATAAAGCCATCAAAAGTCTGTTTGTGCTTCCTCCATCGTAGATGAGAAAATCCCGCTCAGCATCTGGGAACCGCGATATTAAAATGCGACCCGTCTCCGCAGTGACAGATTAACTCAGCAGAGGGTTGAAAAGTGCAATAAATTTCCGCATGGTGTGACTGACAGCTCGCATGAGTCAGGACAGTCGTAAAATCGGCTCCCCTGGTTTTTGAGCTGTCGTCGTTTCAAGGGCGTCGGTGCCTCATTAATTTGGCACCGCAGAGAAACTGTTTGTGCCCAAAGAGTTGCGGGGCCGTGTCGGGGAGACGTTTGTTGCTCGTAAATAAAAAAGTGTTCCGTGTACGGTGGAGGATACAAAGAAAGTCGACGCGTTGATGTTGCTGTTATTTCATTCTAATAACTGGAGAGCTCACAACGCTACTGTGGGAAGGAAGAGCGGCGTGTGAGGGAACAAACAGGAAGTGGAGGAGGCAGGGAAGGGTGAGCTTGAGGGTGGAACTGAAGGAGGAGAGTTGCTGCAGGATGGGGTGCTGATGTGGGCATTGGAGGACAAGTGGGGCATATTGTCTCCAGCCACGAGAACCTTGGCGACACATTCTCACCCCTGAGGTGTCACATATTGACAATACCGTCTACTACAACGCCGCCTCTGTTTCCTCTTTCATTCAAGAGGTACTTTATCAATACTTCCTCCACAGTCACCGTGTTTATCTTGGAGCTTGTTGTTGTCATATGTTTGACTGTGGGCTGCTCCCCCTGCTGGATATGTTGGCGAACACCACTACCAAGGCAAAAATCACAAGGAAGTGAGAGCAAGGAAGTGTGAGTGTTCTTTCCAATGGCCGATAACATCCTCAGTTGAAGTCAATAGCGTCCCATTGTTACTGTAAACAGCTTGGATATTCTGCTGCCTCCCCCGTCCATGCTTGACTGTTTTCCAGAAGCACCTTGGTGCCGATGTAGGTACCAAATGTGTCCGTTTACCAAATGTGTCCTACCTGTCGCGGAGTGATGACGTCACATCCAGCATATACGATATCTTTTTTTAATTGTTTCAATGAGCCAGAGGAAATTGAAATAAAGGATTACCAGGCGATTTCTACCACGTGCGTAGCATTTATTTCCGCAAAATGCGATGTTTGTCATAGAATCGTTTGCGAAGCTTATGTCCGTTCTTCTCCACAGTCTGCGGAACAACGCGTCGGGATTGACTGACATAAACGGAGCTTTGTTTATCTTTAATATCGCGCAAGAAATCACAATAGATTTCACAGTAGGCACTTATACATATCCAGATACATTTTTATTTATTTACTGGGGAAAATATACATTTATGAATGAGTTTTCACTCGGTCCTACCACTTCCGCGTTTGCTGAAAGACGCGTCGTGATTGGCTGACACGTACACGGCATTGTTTTATTTTATATCTGCACTTCAGGAGTCCCACTAGACACAAGGTCTTGACAAAACGGGAGTCAGTTAAGGTGGTTCAGGCATCTCATGAGAATGCCCCCTCGACGCCTCCCATTGGAGGTGTTTCAGGCCAGCAGGGAGGAAACAAAGGGGTTGACCCAGGACCAGGTGGAAGGTTTGTATCTCTTCACTGGTCTGGGAGCATCTCAGGATCCCCCTGTTGGCGAATGCTGCCCGGGAGAAGGGTGGGCCATCTGCTGAAGCTGCTGCCCCCGCGACCTGGCAACAGATAGATGGATGGATTATTATTATTATTGTTACATTTCTTTAGTTCTACAATTCTATCTATTTAAACGTCTTTTCAAGTGAATTTACTTGGCGTTCTGCGACAATGTAAGCAGAGGAAACAATGAGTGCAGGATATGGTTCTTTTAATCGGCCAAACTTCCATATTCACCATCAGCCTGGCAAACATCCCCTAATGTCACATTCTATATTCAAAATCACCTCCGGAGGTGACAGACATCAGCGGCTCTTTAATCTTCCGTCCTTCTCTGCTTTATCCACGGCGCCATCTGTGGCAGGTAATCATTTCCACAAACAATATCACAAGCGCAATTTCCATCTCAGCATTTACGGGTAATTGGAAAAACTCCACCGATGGCTCATGAATACAATAAGTTGGACCATCAAAACACTGCGGTCAAATAAGAGGTGAAGGAGCGTCGCGGAGATTTGAAGTCGGAGACGCGACTCAAGCGGGAGCCACAGTGTTTTGCTCTTTTATGAAGCGTCCCGAACAACAAAGCCGGACGGAGCAGGAGCTGCGAGGACAGAGACAAAGGCGGGAGAGGAAACTCCAGCAGAAGACGCGCGGCAGTCCAAGTCAACCGCTTTAGTGGAGGGAGAAAACAAGCGGGACATTAAGTGCGATGATGAGCGTGGTTTTCCGCGTATCTGTAATTATCTGTGCATCTGTAATTAGCAAATGTGATTTGGGTAATTATGGAAAATGTACTGTTGGTAATCAGCTTGCTTTGTAAAAGCTATTAAAGCAACAAGCCCAGTGGAGTCGGACGGAGTTTTCGAATAGGAAACTGAAGACCATCACTGTTGCTTGTTGTCACGAGAACTTAGAGGCGACGTTTGATCAGTATTCCTGTGAAGCAGACCTGGGCAAAGTGCGGCCCGCGGGCCTTATGCGGTCTGATGCCTGTAACTTCGCGGTCCTTTTGACGGCAGACTAAAACTATGACTGATATGTTGTAGTTTTTCTGCCTTTTTTGTTCTTTTTCTTTTCGTCACCACCTCCACTTCAGCAGTAAATATACAGTGGTACCACGGTTTACTTCGGAAAATTTCTAGATGTTTTGCTTCTGATTTCAAACGAAAATCCATAACTCGAACACAAAAAAGGAAAAAACAACCGACCATCTGACCCACGATGCGCTTTGTTGTTGTGAATCACGCAGCCTCTGTATGCAGACGTGTCCCGTTAGCTCCATTTACTGACTGTTTTTTCTTCATATTGAGGTGTAAAACCTTTCCTGTCTCCGCACTGGACCGTGGTAGAGTGTCACAGGGGAGGTGCTGGAGCGCTCACTCCAGGGTTTGATGTCCTGTTGTGGGCTGCAGCTGGGACAGGGATGAGGCGAGTCTGGGACAGAGTCTGACTTGGTTTATGACTTTGTCACAGCCAAACTGCACAGAAGCGCACATTCAGAGCTGGACACGCACCGGGCACCTCTTCACTTCTGGAGAGACGTCACTCACTCGGCAACCCCTCCCACATGCAGCGGCCACACACATAGAGGAACAGCCACCTGCAGCAGACACTCTACATTCACTCCTACAAAAGGAACGGATTGTGGTCGAGAACTGAGGTAGCACTTTAGCATGCTCTTGTTTGAAGACGATCATTTTCTTCTTTTCACGAGCCATTTTTCTATGTTGTTCTTGTTCCTAGTAATACCCACAAAGTACTTCATATCCCATTAAATAGATACTGAAAAAAACACAGACCCTTATTTATGTGTTTTAGCCATAGTTCTGTTTCTTGTATCTTCTGATGTATTTTTTAATTGTATTTATTAAATCACAAAACAGATTGTAAGGCCTCAAGCTATTTAAAAGTATAGTGTAAAGTGTATTAAAGAGATTTCACTAATGTAACAAAGTTGTTTTAAAACTGTTTGCAGCATTTATTGAGCTGAAGTACATTGACATTACTTTAGAATTGAATCACTCAATATATCTTGCTGCTTGCCTTTGCTATCACTATGTTGAATGGTGGGGATTTGCGGACGTATGCGGAGGAATACAGCTCTGCCTCTCACTCATGTTCCTCCACAGCTCTCAAACACACACACGCCTACAGAAGCGCGCGCCGTCCTCTCTGCTGTGTTAAGTACATTTATCTATTCTGGATGAAACTTCTAAGACAGAGCAGATTCCACACATTATTTGACTAAACGTTTTAGGAAATTAAATATACAGCTTATCAGTGCAGTTCAAAGGCTTCTCCGCTTCGCCCAAATCGTATTACAACGTGGAATATAAGCGAGGTGGAGAGAAGTCTCAACTCTTCGGGATGCAAATCCTTACATATATTCTGAAATCTTCTTCCATGACACGTTTCTGAAAGTGTGAATTTATTTAAAAAAAAAGAAGATGCTGCGCTTTTTTTCCAAAGCTGGAGCAAAGTAAAGCAGCTCACTGGAAGATAGGGGTGGAAACGTGGGTCATTAGAGCGAGCGACCCGCGATGATTGCCTTCTTCTGCAGTCGCACGCTGGGGGGGAGCAAATCCCTGAGAGTTCATTGAAATATTCTCAACTGGTGTGCTCTTCAGACAGCAAAGCAAGCGCTGAATTAAAGTTTTCGCCAATGAATTTGCTGGCTGTGATCAGATAAAACGCTTTAGATAATGTTTCGCTCGAGTCGCTGGAGCGTGGCGCATTACTTCCACAGAAACTGCAGTTTGAATTGTATTTTATTACAGCTGGCAAGTTTGATTACTGCCAAAGAGGGTTTTTCATTTTCAAAGTGGTTACAGTGGTGATGACTAGGGGTCTGAGAGAATATCGGCACACTCAAAAATGCCGATATTTGATTGCGTAATATATTTATTTTCTTTTGTACACTGGAGTTATTTTGATGATAAAGGGAGCTGTTTTTTCCTCTGCCGAATTTAACTGGGATTCATAACAACAAGCTTGTTATAATGCACATAATATAGTAAGTTTCCTTTAGTAAATGATTTTTTTTTCTTCATGAAATAATGGCTGCTGTGAAGAAATATTACAATATATCGACACCTGCCGATACACATCCCCAGTTATGACTGTAGCCATTTCATTTTGAGCTTTTTCCACCAGCAAAGTATGAAGTTTTTCAAATGAGTCAAAAAATATTTGTCTATCAAGCATTGATCATGTTCATAGCCCGATCACAAAAAGTGAAAATCCACAATCTTCTATCCGTCTTTAAATTCAATTCCATAACACTTCGATTCATTTTAAATCAAAAATGAATGTGCCGACCACAGTCAAGGCCTATAGCTCATGAGCCTGTACAGTACAGTGAAACTGCGAATGGCTAAGATTCTGCAATGAGAGCATCATCCTCCTCTGCGACTACTTTCTTCCCCGTCTCCAGCTGTCATTTATGTGTCATTTAATGCCAGGGAAATGCAAATTTTAAGGTAAAATACATGCATGCTAAACCCCCAAATCCAGTAAAATATGAAATGTGTATAAGAAAATATCGACACACTCAAATATCTCAATAAAACTTTACTTTTGATCACTGTTTTTTTGTTCATAAAAACAGTGTAAACTCATCTTCATCTTCAGTAACAAGGACTTTTCTGCTGCTGTGTTGCTGTTACACTCTCGTGTTTTTAATTTCTGTTTGCGAGTTTGCTTTCTTCTCCTGATACGGTGCTTTCCTTTTTGTGAGTACTGTTTTGTGTTTTCAGTCAGTATGAGTCACAGTCAGCCTCTTGTGATGTATCATTACTGAGCTACGGCATCACAGTGACTTTAGCTACCGTGAAGAGGCTCATATCCGCACATGGGTCCTTGAACGCAACACAACTATCAAGGTTCCTCAGTGATTCTGAGCACATAAAAATGTATGTATAATGTAATGATATTCACTTTTGATGGACAACTGCATAAAAACTGCCAGTAAAATGTTTGTTTACAGGCAGCTGGATGGAACATAAACGTAGAAACTTTTCCCTGTATTTTGACACTTTTAACAGCCTTGCTAAGATTCTATCGCACCTCTGAGAAACACCTCACGCATTAAAATGAATCCCGGAGTCAGTCAACATAAGTGTTCATTAGTCATCACCCTGTGACCCCGGTTGGCCAGGTTAGCGCCCTCATGCTTGTCAGCCGCAGCCAGGAGCTGCCTGTGCGGTTTCCTGCTGGCGCCTTTATTGCTGCTGCAATTATTGTGCAGAGTTTTCCTAACAAGGGAGGAAGTGGCTGTGTTTGGCGTTCGGACACATCACGTGTAACTGCTACAACTCTTGGTGATGAGCTGGTTCAAGTTCCTGGCAGACTGGAGTTTAATTCGTGGGTGGTGTCAAAGTCTGATTTTCAATTTCTGCTGGAGAATTCTCAACTTCCCCCGGCCACTTAGAACCAAATTAAAAATTGAAGAAGTTTTTTGTCGTACAGAAATGGAATGGCTCAGAAAAGAAATCTCTCCGAGTCCTGAAGTTAAATGAGAGAAGGAGTTTGAAAACACGCTTCTCACGCTCGCGGCCAAAATGTCAAAGTCGCCCAGGGTCTTGAAGTCAGTAACTATCAAGACTCGTAGCTTGCCTCTTTGTTTCTTGGATTATGATTGGCTGTATTCCGACCCAGGAAACAGTTCATATTAGCAGCGGAGCTAAGATTTTCGATCGTAAATATTGAACACGTTCAACATTTACGATTCTTGGACAAAGTCAATTTTAACACGCCTCAGACCTCTGGATTATTTTACCCTAAAAATAAAACAATCGGGCTTTGCCATTCTTGGTTGGGGGGCGGGGAATCAGGACAAAAACAGCCTCTTTACACTTTAAACTCAACCTAGTTCGTGGAGCGGAGTCCCTGCATAAGGTACTACCATCATCTGGACCTGATCCAGGAAGCAGCATCTAGTCTCCGGCACTTCCACTAGGGTCCAATAGGTTCCTGCAACCATTCCAAGACTGGACGACTGAGCGACTAGCAAGTCAGAACCAGTGTATTTTCGCTCAAGGAATTCACGACTGTTTGTGTCTTGGCTCCCGAGTGGAATGAGATCCAACACATACAGATCCTCTTCTTTGGTAGTTTGACATCCCAGAATGATGGAACCGAGCTCTTCTTCTGATGAAAACAGGTGTGATAAAAGCATCATCTTTGAGAAAACCAACCTCTCCGTGAAACGCTGGCACCTCCCAGCGGACCCTTGCTCCCTTTTAATTTTCCACCCTCGCAGCTCTTGGTTCAAAGGCCTCCTTCGCTTTGATGGTATAGCCTCTTAAATGTTTAATGTTGGTTCAGCGCCATTAACCAGCGATGTCGGAATCATTTAATTCTTTAATGTGCTCATAATGGCGCCATGCTAGCGCTGTACGTTTGAGGGTGAGAAGTGGACTGCTGCATTTATTTAGATATTTTCCAACCGTAAGGTTGTTACTCATTGCTCAGCGTCATCACACGTTAAAATGAAATCTCTTGTTCGTGGGAGCATTAGAAACGTAATGGTGAAGATTTAATATACAAGGAGGATGAAGAAGAGGAAGTGTTGCGGCCATTGTTCTGTTACCTCAGTCCGGGGAGGGGTGAACCCTTGTTCACACAACGGGTTAAGGATCATTTATGCTCAGTTGAAATATGGACAAAATGAAGTTTCTGTTGGTATCCGGATCCGTACACCGACAGAAACTTAATTTTCTCTGTATTTCTGCAGGTTTCCACAAAGCTTGCGGATCCGGACCAAATGGAGCAGTGCCACCGGAAACCATGGGGGGCAGTGTTGCTGTTATCTCCCGATACGTAGCTCTAATGAGACACAAAGAAGACGTCGGAAATTCTCCGTCCTCCAGTTGTATATATTTCACAGCCTTTCGCAGGTTCATCTTTGATGCGAGAGGTACATTATCAATACTTTTTAAACTTTTGAGTCTGGGCTGCTCCCCCTGGTGGATGTATTGGTGAACAGCAACAATATCGTTTGAAATGTACAGGTACAATTTTGTACGTAAACAAAGCCTGGGCCTTTAGGGTCATACATTTGAATGTCATGGTGAGCTGAGCCAAAAGACAAAGCTCCCAAGTTGCCAGCCAATCTATGCAGTCGTGACTCAAACAGCCAGGAAGCAGGGTATTGGGACTCTCTCTTAGCAAGAAGGTGAGGCGCTCAGTCATCTGGGAGAAACTAGTTGAGATGTTCAGGGCATGTTTTAGAGGCCTACTGGGAGGAGACCCTGGGGTCCACCCAGAAAACTAAGTTGGCCTGTGAACAGTCATATCAGTTGACGTTGATGATCACTTGCATCTTGACGCAGTATCCTCATTGTCAGTAGGTGGCGCTTACAAGATCAACACGCAAGGTTCCAAAGATCACCAACTGTCTTCGTGTGTTATTTCCGGCATTTTCCTTTGTGGTCAATACCGGTTAAGAGCTTTGCACTAAGTCAGTCAGTCCTTCTAACAAGCCCAAGGTTTGAAGACAAGTCCTCAGATGTGGGAAGCTGGATCTGACAGATGTTCCGCCGGAGCTCTCAGGAGACATCACCAATGTATCAAGGAAACATCAAAGCAAGCAGGAAGCTCCACCATTAACCTGCCGGCGTTGGATCCCCCAACTCCCAGCGCCGCGTCAAGAGCATTTAGCCAGGCCGGCTGATCAATATCTCTAGAACCGACAATTTAACTCGGACAGTCTATAACCGCCCTTGATCTTAAGAGAGGAGTCCACGGCATCATCTGGTCTTCAGGTAGGAGAAGCGGTTGTTTGGCAGCGGAGCTAATGGAAGGCTGTGCGGATGAGACACAGCGGTGGTTTAAATGTGTTCAGGTGCTGCGATCTCACCCCGGCTCTTTACTGAGATGATGGACAGTTGCAGCAGCCGCGCGGCACCGCTACATTTTTGTAGCGTCTACAACATAACAGACATGAAATACCCACCTGTGTAGTTAGTCGTGTCAGTAATACAGTGGTACCTTGGTTCTCGACCACAGTCTGTTCCAGACAGCCGTTCGAGAAGCGATTTGTTTGAAATCTGAATGGATTTTTCCCATTACAATGAATGGAAAAAGAAACAATGTGTTCCAAGCCTTAAAATAGTCTTTTGTAGGAGTGAATGTAGAGTGTCTGCTGCAGGTGGCTGTTCCTCTATGTGTGTGGCCGCTGCATGTGGGAGGGGTTGCCGAGTGAGTGAGGTCTCTCCAGAAGTGAAGAGGTGCCCGGTGCGTGTCCAGCTCTGAATGTGCGCTTCTGTGCAGTTTGGCTGTGACAAAGTCATAAACCAAGTCACGCTCTGTCCCAGACTCGCCTCATCCCTGTCCCAGCTCCAGCCCACAACAGGACATCAAACCCTGGAGTGAGCGCTCCAGCACCTCCCCTGTGACACTCTACCACGGTCCAGTGTGGAGACAGGAAAGGTTTTACACCTCAATATGAAGAAAAAACAGTCAGTAAATGGAGCTAACGGGACACGTCTGCATACAGAGGCTGCGTTATACACAATAACAAAGCGCCTCGTGGATCAGCTGATCGGTCTGCGCACGTTATGTTTTTTTTGCGGCTTTTTCCGGGGGCGTTCGAGTTCTGGATTTTCATTCAAAATCCGAAGCAAAAAATCTCTGAATTTTTGATCGAACTCCGATTTGTCCGGGACGTTCGAAGTTTTTTAGTTTTTTAGGAAAAAAATTTCATCCAAGTAAAGACGGGACGTGTGTATCAGAACTCTCTGGGGTCTGTTGCCGCCAGTGCGCCTCCCTGCTAACCCTTGGACTTGGTTCCTGGCTCGCGCTGACACTTCCTCACCGTGAGCTCAGTTGCCTTCCATTCCTGCAGAAGCTAGACTTAGAAAGTTCGCTGTCCTGCTGTCACCAGCATGGTGAGACGAAAACCAACCGCAGGAATCCCACACAGTTTAACAAACTTTAAATGGTCTTCAACTGTCCCGTCTTCCTTCTTCTCCGCGCTGTCCTTTGCTATACGCTAACGCTAGGCTCCATCCCTGCAACCGCCACGTTCTAATGAGCGCGTCAGGCTTTTCCTCTCTCCCGCACGTGTGTCGGGGTGTCATCCCGCTCCGGCTGCTTCGCAGCTGTCGTCGTCTCACAACCGGATTCAAAAGGAAATGTTATGAGTGGAGCTGCTGGAGTAAATAAAGAGGAAGCGGAGTGTGGACGCCGTCCTCATTAACCAGCAGCTTCCAGGCAGGTGGGTGAGGACAGGTGTGGCCCCTTTCCTCGGCCGAGCTGACGCTTCAAGACTAATTATCAAGACAAGCTTGCGTGTCTCTCGCTGTTAAATGACTCGTTGCAGCAGAAATTGTTCTTGAAATCTTTTTTTTTTTTTCTGATGCTCTTCCTACTCCTCCTCCCACAGACTGGCCGCCGGCTCCGACCACCAGCGGGTCGTCATGGCGACTGGACGGAAGCTTCCGCCGGTGGGAGGTGCGCTGCATTGTTGAAACTTTGCATCAGTTTTCTGCTAAACAGTGGAAGGTGTGAATGTCTGGCTGCAGAAGACGCTGTATTGTTTCATATATATGATGCAGCCACGGTCAGTGCCCAATGTGTCCTGCTCTGCTTGTGGGGGCGCTAATCCTATTTACAAGAGTGAAGTGGCAAAGGAGAAGAAGTCAAGCAGAAGCGTTTGGTGATTCACCTTTACATACTGTGAATGTAAACGCTCGTTCACACAAGTGGACAGTTACTTGTCTTGACATGGAGACTTGACTTGATGCGGCAAGATGAGACGATGCCTTGACTAGACAAGTGGAGACTTTATGCAGCAAGACAAGATGATGACTTGATTTGTCTTGACTTGACTTGATTTGACTTCACTTCACTTCACTTCACTTCACTTCACAAGACAAGACAAGACAAGACAAGACAAGACAATGACTTGACTTGACTTGACTTGATGAGACAAGAGAAGACTCAGCTAGACAGTTACTTGTCTTGACATGGAGATATGACTTGACGCGGCAAGACAAGATGATGACTTGACTACAGAAGTGGAGACACTTGACTTGACTTGACTTGACAAGACTAAGCTAGACAGTTACTTGTCTTGACATGGAGATATGACTTGACGCGGCAAGACAAGATGATGACTTGACTACAGAAGTGGAGACACTTGACTTGACTTGACTTGACAAGACTAAGCTAGACAGTTACTTGTCTTGACATGGAGATTTGACTTGACGCAGCAAGATGAGACGATGACGAGAGAAGTGGAGACTTGACGAGATGATGACTTGACTTGACTTGACAAGACTCGGCTGGACAGTTACTTGTCTTGACATGGAGACTTGTTTTGATGGGGTAGGACGAGACGATGGCTTGACAAGTGGAGACTTGACGGGACGAGACAAGGCAATGACTTGACAAGACGATACTTGGATGGACAGTTACGTGTCTTGACAAACTAACACAGACAACTGCACTCACACTCCCTGACGTCCGACAGGCCTGGCCTCCTTTTTCCATCTCTCATCGTGAGTTTTGGTGGATTCAATTCTCACCTTCTCTTGTGGCTCGACAAGCGCGACTCCACCATGCTTCCGTGGGCGAAATGCCTCATCACTGCTCACCAACTGATCCGGTCCAAGCTGAAACAAAGGTGGTTTCATCTCGCCCTGAGTTCTTGCTTCTGCCCCGCCGGCCAAAACAGCCAGGTATTTCTCTTCCACAGCAGATGGAGGGGACAGATGGACGGGTCACCGGAGCAGGTTCAAAACTTGTCAGCGGAAAACACATTCAGACTTAAGTGTGTGACCTGAGAAGAGCAAAGCACTGGGCCTTTTTTTTCCAACCTGCTGCCAAGCTGCTTCACTGAGGAGCGGATGGTGCAGCTGCAGCTCCTCCTTCACCTGGTAAATTTAGATCACAAGATAGTTGTTAGCGACGCCGGCTTTCATTACACAACTGCGTGTTCCAGCTTCAGTCGTGCGCGGAGCTCTCTGACCCGCTGCCGCTGTTGTGTTCAGGAGGCTTGAAAAGCATTCAAGGTTGACAGGAGTTGACACTATTCATACTCAAGCACATCTCAGTATTGTTTTTTTTTTCTTTTACATTTGTTACGACGCTGGTTTCCGATGAATCCCAAACTTAATTCCTCATCGATAAGAACTAAACATGAAAGTTAGCAGGTGAGAGAATGTGTCACACTTAACTTGTGAAATGCCTGTGAGAGTTTTTGTGATGTGATTTTAATCTGCAGATTTGCATGGTTTTACATTTATAAAAATAAAAAAAAAGTGGAGGGGGACATGTTTTTATTGATTGTTTTAATGTGACAGGCAGAAGGTGACACTCAGACAATGAAATATATTGAGTTTGCAGAAACTCCTCTGCGACTGCTGCACGGCTGCTCAGTGATTTTATTATATGATATTGCCGGGTTTTTTTTTTTTTTTTGTTCTCCAGAGCTTTGCGCCTCATATTAAACTCACTTCCTTCGGAATAGCAATACTGCCCCCCGCTGGAGGAAGTGCGTATAGCAGCGTTGGAGGACCCCTGTAAACGTCATTAAAATGCTGTCAAAAAATCTGTGGTCAACTTTAGAGTCCAGGGTTGTTCCAATGTCAGAGTGGAAGATCAATTTCCCTGAGAGACTATCGGAGCGCATCACCTGGTTCCATTTTCTTCAACACAAGTTCATACCTGCTCGTCTTATTTTCACTTAGAGCTGATAGAAAAAGTATCTTTTTTTTCAACAATGCTCTGCCAAGCTAGGTGTCTACTTCTTAGCTAACTTGTCAACAAGTTAAATCCATAAGTGTTTATCCCCTGACAGAGGAGTCTCATGCAGAGCCTGACTGAGCCTTCGCTCAAGTGGTGTCATGTGACTAAGACTATCTCTGGCCCTGACCCCTTTATACACATTAAGTTCATCCTGGGGTGTCGTCTCTGCCAGATTCCAGGGTTTGTACAGAAGGTACAGTGGTACCTCGATTTTCCAACGTCCCGGACTTCGAACAAATCGGAGTTCGAACAAAAATTTTGAGATTTTTTTGCTTCGGATTTTGAACAAAAATCCAGAACTTGAGAAAAGCCGGAAGAAAACATAAGGTGCGCAGACCGATCATCTGACCCACGGCGCGCTTTGTTATTGTGTATAACACAGCCTCTGTATGCAGACGTGTCCGGTTAGCTACATTTACTGACTGTTTTTTCTTCATACTGAGGTGTAAAACCTTTCCTGTCTCCACACTGGACCGTGGTAGAGTGTCACAGGGGAGGTGCTGGAGCGCTCACTCCAGGGTTTGATGTCCTGTTGTGGGCTGGAGCTGGGACAGGGATGAGGCCAGTCTGGGACAGAGCCTGACTTGGTTTATGACTTTGTCACAGCCAAACTGCACAGAAGTGCACATTCAGAGCTGGACACGCACCGGGCACCTCTTCACTTCTGGAGAGACCTCACTCACTCGGCAACCCCTCCCACATGCAGCGGCCACACACATAGAGGAACAGCCACCTGCAGCAGACACTCGACATTCACTCCTACAAAAGCCTGTTTTAAGGCTTGGAATGCGTTGTTTCTTTTTCCATTCATTGTCATGGGAGAAATCCATTCAGATTTCGAACAATTCGCTTCTCGAAGGGACGTCTGGAACGGATTGTCTACAGTGGTGCCTCGGCAATCTTTTGGTGCCGAGGCACCACTGTACTACTGAGTAAGAAGTAAGCAAGTAGTAAGTCAAATATAGTGCGAAACAGAATGACCTGTATGTAAACTATACAAACATAAAAATATTCATGTCTTCATTTGTTTCAATTGGACATCAAGTTCTAAGGCCATTCGCATGGACAGAGTCAAGTGAATGGTTTTGATGTCCGCTGTCTTTGAATGAAGACCTCAAGTCTTTCGATCAAGCAGTGAATGGATCTGATCTCTTCATCAAGCAAGTTCGTGTCAAGTGTTGGCCGTGAGTCCGACACAGAACAGAGCGCGAGGAATTTCAGATGAGAAGCGGCCTCTGATCTTCACTTCACAGAGAGGGCTTTTATCGCCCTCGATCATCCGGACTCTGTCGCACTCTAGTGGCCAGGGATAGTAATGCAATCAGCAACTCTTTATTTTTATTTTATTGTATTGTATTTGAAGCCCTCTTTAAGGTATATGTGGCTCAAACCAACGATATATAACCCGCGTTTTGGAAGCGTTATACCACGTGACTGACAATGAAAAATAGTGGCTGATGGAAAACTACCACAGAAGAACATGAGGAAAATATAAATCTGTTTTAAACGTTTTTAAAAGGCAAAAACTTCCCTCAGAATCCGTCGAGACAAAACACACACACACACAGTTTATTTAATGTGTGGCATGCTGGAGAGAAAATTAAGCAATTACAGCCCATTAATTAAATAAAGCTACTTAATTACAAAAAAATATATTGGTCACAGTCGACAGGACTAATTCGTTTACCCAGTTAATTTTAGATTCTCTTAAAATAATGGGACAAACTTAAATGTTGGGTCACGGGACACTGCATGGTTGCGCTGGTGTTTTCCCCCCCAGATGCAGGTCACATGACAGCGGTCGACCAATCAAGGGACTGCGTTCATGTCACCCATGGAGCTTCAAATGTTCAGCCAGGTCCAGGTCTGAGATACAGGAGCCGCCGGTGACATGAAGTCTGGTCAGAACATCATGTCCTAACTCTGAATTCCACCCAGTGGACACACACACACAGGGCCACAGAGGGGCCTCCGAAGATGAAAAGAAACAACGTCTCAGTTTGGCCCAACAGACGCTGATCAAAGGGTCGGATCAGATGGGACTGGAGCGGCAGAATGTGCTCGCTCAGGTCCAACAAATCCTCCCTGACAGGACCAGGTTGGTTCTGGCCCGACCCTCATCGGAGCAGCTGAGCCCCGCTGATGATGCTCTGCACGCAGGTGACCACAGTCGTCCTGCGGCCTGGTGGAACCAGAGGAGAAGCGGTTATGTGAGTGTTTTTCTTCTTTCTTTCCTTCGGGTTGTCCACTGTTTTTCAGCTATTTATCCACCTGGCAGAGCAACGTATGGCCCGGGGGGCCACATCAGGCCATTTGATGGTGGATGTGAGGTCAGCAACAAGCTCAACAATATTGTCAACATTTGTGTTCATTTCTAATATTTCATTTACTTCATTTCACTCGTGATAAGATTATAGCATTAGTGGCATTTTTTAGGTTGCTGCTTACTTCATTTTAAATAAAATTAAGAAATATAAAAAATTCTATGACTTCCATTATATATATATATATATATATATATGTATATATATACATATATATAAATAATGTCACTCAAAATGAAAAATAAATATTATATTAATAAATCCACTATTTCTTTACAAATTGTTTTTTATTTATTTATTTTCATTTTCAATTTTTCTGGTTATTTTCCAGAGTGATTACATCATATTAAATAAATTTTACATATTTAAAATAAATATTAAATAAAAAAAATATTTCATTTACTTCATTTCACTCATGATAAGATTATAGCATTAGTGGTATTTTTTAGGTTGCTGCTTACTTCATTTTAAAGAAAATTAAGAAAAATAAAAAAATTCTATGACTTCCGTGTGTATGTATATATATATATATATATATATATATATATATATATATATATATATATATATATAAATGAACGAACTGTTTACAGATTTATTTATTTATTTTCATTTTCAATTTTACTGGTTATTTTCCAGACACTGTTTTACACTTTTTCAATTTTTCTGGTTCTTTTTACAGACACTGTTTTACACGCACAAATGAAAGCGTCAACACTACCACACTGAGAGACATTCACACTCGCACAAACACACCAAAAGCAACAAACACTCGGCTCAGTATTAGCACTCATTTGACAGAAAACACACACATTAAAGCACTAGCACGAGCAGAAGCACAAACACGCAGAGACACTACGATCACGCAGTTCGGCAAATATCTGCAAACACACAACATCCTGCAAACACTTTAAATAAACCTGTTTCATTTGCACGGTGTCGGGGAGGTGATGGAATGTCACACTAAACACACACCTCCAAAATAACTCCCAGTAAAAGTGCGTGTGCTGCAGTTCCACTTTCTAGGAAGCCAGTGAGTCGAGGGAAAGAGATGAGCACGAGGACAGGTCAAATCCCGTGATCAGAGGGGCGAGAGCTGCGACCTTCTGACCTTCGTGTGAACAGAACGTGTGCGTCATGAATGGATACAGAGACTGAAACGGCCTGTCAACACGCAGCTGTGTTGCTCAGTGGAACTGTCTCATCTGATCTGTGTCCGTAACATGCACTCACTCGCTGGTATTTCCATCCTTGTGGGGACATCGTGAGGGTTCTCATAACCCAGTTATAACCCAATATATATATATATATATATATATATATATATATATATATATATATATATATATATATATATATATATATATATATATATATATATATATATGTATGTATGTATATATATATATATATATATATACATATATATAGAGAGAGAAAGAGAATATTTTTACCTACTTGATCATGATCAACTTTTCATTTATAATTCATTCACATTTTTGATTGTATATTGAATATTCATTTATTGATATACTTATCGATATTATTTATCAGAAAGGGGGTTAAAACATAATCATTAGTTTTAATGCACATTTTAAAATAACTTGAAGCACATGAAAACAACAGAACAGTTATCTGATTGGAAATATCTCTGGGTCTTGTTCACGAGTGACGGAGGTCCGGAGATGGACGGATCGATCGGTGCTCCATGAGGTCGGTCTGTCGTGGTGGCAAAAGAGCTGAGCCACAGGACATGAGTGGAAGTCAGCCTCCTGAAGATCCACCTGGTGGAGGGTTTCTGAGGGGAGTCAGGGTCTGTTTACTTTAGCTGCCTCTGTGACCCAAACTGGATTCACGACTGGGCGGAGCAGATAAAGAATCCACTGGCTGCTGTGTCAACATGCTTCAAAAAAAACAAAGTTGTTTACTTCCAAGTTTGATCACGTGACCCTCTTCCTACTTCTCATTCTTCCGTCTCTGTTGCCAAACAAAGCTCTGTATTTTGGGAACTGGCTCACACTGCGTCCTCAGTTCACATGAAGATAGAGAGTCAGCAGTTTTAAGGTTTGTCTGTCGGTTCTTCTTGAGCCAGCTGTTTTTGCCAGCAAGACGCGGGTTTCTTCCTCAGAGGACAGAGGTCCGCTGTTCCTCTGCTTCTGTTAGTGCCTGTTGTGCAAGAGCCTGTTTACACTCACTGACCTCTTTTCCCAGAGAGGGCAGGTGAACCCATCACCTCACTTCACCTCAGACACAGATGGTTTCTGTCAGACACTTTTCCATGCATTTAGAATGTTTTGACGTTGAACGTCCAAATTTCCTCCTCCCTTAAATAGTTCATCAAATAAATATCATTTTGTTCCACTTTTATTTTACTGTTAATATCTTTAGAGTTTACGATCTGTGTGTTAATTCATGCATTTATATTTTTGAATTACTGTTTTTCAGCTATTTATCCACTTGTCAGAGCAATGTATGACCCGGGGGCCACATCAGGCCATTTGATGGTGGATGTGAGGTCAGCAACAAGCTCAACAATATTATCAACATTTGTGTTCATTTGTAATATTTCATTTACTTCATTTCAGTCATGATAAGATTATAGCATTAGTGGCATTTTTTAGGTTTTTGCTCACTTCATTTTAAAGAAAAAAAAAATTATATATATATTTATAAAACGAGTTTATTACAATTAATTAATTCCAACAAGAAATGAAATAAATAAATAAATAATAAATAGAATAAAGAAATAAATAAAAGAAATAATTTTATTTAATTGAGTTTAATATTATAAAATTGAAATTCTAATACAAATATTTTCAAGACATTAAAAGAGCTTTATTTTAAATAAGGTGATATAAAAACTTGAATATAGCCACCATCGTGATTTATTGTGCTATTGTCAAACTGATGTGAAATAAACAATATTTTGTTGTTTAAATATATATATATATATATATATATATAGAGAGAGAGAGAGAGAGAGAGAGATATAATGTGTAAACAAATTGTTCATATATATGAACTATTTGTTTACACATTTTATTTATTTTTCATTTTGAGTGACATATTTTCACTGTACCTTACTTGCACCTGAATGCAATTAATTCAATTAAGCTTTCCAGTATTTATGGAAAATAACAATAATTTGTTGCAATATTTTAACAAATACTAAATTGTATCGTTTAAATTCAGCATTTCATTTGGTCAATATGTTCACGTCACGTTTGGATTTTTTTTTTCCTTTTTATATACTGAATGTTTTATCATTATTATTGTTGTTTGCATTCTTGATGACTGTTAATTGTATTTAATATTTTTATGAAGTGTGTTGTTTTTACTTTATTTTGAAACAGTTCTTTTTGTCTTATTGAAGACTGGTTCTCTTTCTAGCCGAATGACGTCGTGTATTGGGGTCGTATCGCCTCTTGACCATATTCACTCAGATGGTGTGAATGACTCGCGGTCGTCCGGACGCGCAGTTCGTCTTCCATTTCCCGCGTCGGCTGCGACCATTTTGTGCTCAGGTCCCGTATGTCTGACCCACTAACATATTTCGCTCTGATCGACGCGTGACGTCGACGGGTGGGCGGGGCCTGCGCTTCAAAACAGCCTGCCCTCACTCCGCTTTGATTTCTGCTTCCTGCCTTCGTCGCGCTTCTTTTCTCGGCGATGAACGCGAGTGTTTGACCGACTCTTCCCACTTCATGTTGCCTTAGTATCATGCGGCTTTTGCCCGCCGAGCCCCTCGCACTTCCAGCCGACCTTGTTGCCGCCCGCAGCGTCGCGCTTCGTCCTCTGCGGCCGCTATGGATTAAACGCAGCGGAGCCGTTTAAATGCACCTGTGGTCGAAGGTGAACCTTGTGTTTGGACTCCAGGAGGTGAGCGTGCTGCGGCGAGCTGCGGCGCCGAGGCCGGAGTGTTGTTGTCTGGTGCAGCTGCAGCCGATTCTCCCGCCTGCTGGCCGTCTTCCTGGCTCAGATGATAGTTGCCGAGTGGCGTTTTCACCGTTTATTTCAACGCTCCAAAGCGCATTCTAAAATGGCGGTGTTGTTTTGACGAGGCTGCTTCCTGCTGTTTGTCCAGGAACTTGAATCTAACGGTGCAAACGCGTCCGAACTGGGCTCGAACCTGCGACCCAGTGCTGCTGCCCCAAGTCCTTATTAAATGTGAACGCACTTCTTGCTGGAGCTTGTTGCTGCTGCTGCTGCTGCATGTTTGGGTTTCACCTGGTTCTGTCTGCAGGTGTGTGTGGCCCGGGTGCAGCCTGGCCGGTGCCGTGGTCCAGATGAAGAACCCGGCCACAGCGGAGAGCCGGCGTCTGCTCGGGCTTCTGGAGGAGGCTCTGGTCCGGGAGCGCCGCCTCTGGAAGGTCCCGGTCTTCAAGAGCGGCCACATCCAGGTGAGCAGGGGGAAGCTCCAGCTGGGTCGTGAGTCGGGGAGGAGGTGGGTTGTGAGTCGCAGCTGCAGGAGGGAATCTGCTGACGGTGAGCTCCTCCTCCACTGCAGGGCACTGACATCTCTTCATCCCAGCACCGTGAGATCATCCTCTGGCTCCTGGACATGAACAGGATGTTCCAGTTCTGCCCAGAGACCTTTGCCCTCGGCGTCTGCGTCCTCAACAGGCTGCTGTCCACCGTCAAGGTACGTGAGCAAGGCATCGGGCGCTGGGTTCTCAGGATCAGACAGAGTTAAAAAAAACATTTGTCTTCAGGCTCAACCGAAATACCTGAAGTGCATCGCCTTCACCTCGCTGGTCCTGGCTGCCAAAATCAACGAGGAGGATGAGGTGAGGTGCTTCCATTTATAGTCTTGGTTCATGAGGGATTTGACTTTTTCTTTTTCTGTTTTTCTTTTTGGAGGGCAGTGGCTTTGAAGCAAACCCACGTTATTCTCTATATTTTGATTTTGTATATCACATTTTCCTTAGTTCAAAAGTAAACAATTATTCTTAGATTTTTACAATTTTTCTTTTTTTTTTTTATGTCACATTTTGAGGACTTTTTAAACAAAAAAAATTTTCCTCCTGCCTTCTGTTTTGAATGCTTTCCAAGTGACATCTTACATCCACATTAATAGCAAAATGTATTTTTTTATTTTCATTTAAAAAATGAATCATCAAACTTCCTTTATTTTTGTTGGTCATATTTTGGGGGACTTTTTTTTCCCTTCACTCTTTGTGTCATCCAACATACTGAAAATATTTACATTATTAGTTGCCTTTTATGTGATTTTTTTTTTTTCCCTTTTTTTGTATGGTTCGAGTATTTCAGCCTAATTTTAGACCTACATTCTCTGCTTCTAATATTAATATTTTGCTCATTTTATTTATTTTTATAAAGTCATGTTTTTCTACTGGTAACTTCCAAAAATTGCTGATCCAGTCCTGAAGTAACCCGATTATTTTGGTAATACTTTCATGTATTTTTCTCTTTCATTGCACGTCTTGAATCTCGATTTGTTTTACTTTCTCTCTTTAAAACACTTATTGCATTCTACAAACCCGCCACTAGATGTCATCGTCATCACATCATCACCAGGCTTTTCCCAAACATGACGTTTATTGGCTCACACAGGTGATCGGCTCCGTCGGCGAGCTGGTGGCGCAGAGCGGGTGCAACTTCTCCACGGCAGAGATTCTGCGCATGGAGCGGATCATACTGGACAAGCTGCAGTGGGACCTGTACACGTCCACGCCGGTCGACTTCGTTCACATCGTAAGTTGGACAGAACAGCCGCGCGGAGCCTCAAAGCACAGTGGTACGACAGCACGCGACAAACCTTCATGCTCACTTCACACTTGGTCCACAGAGAGAGTGTGCGTTCAGTTGTGGTCGGGACTAGTTTGGTTGCCGTGTTTGACTTGACTTGACTTGAAAACGCCCCTGGTTCAGTCTTGCATAGAAAAACTAAATTCAGGTGAAACAAGTGCCGGAGTCAGTCGCTTGTTTCTGGACAGAAAACCTGTTCCAAGCAACTGTTTCTCAAACCAAGGCACAATTGACGAAAACATAATACAAGCCTTTCAAGCTTGGCTGCAGCTCCCAGTTGTGCATTGGAATGATAGCGAGGCTCGTCCACACGAGCGGGAAATTCACTTGTTTTTTTGCTTTTTTCAAACACTAAAATGCAGCAGTGATGTCATAGACACACCTCTGCATCCTCGCCCTGCAACTACAACAATGGCCGAAGTGTTGCACTAGTTCTGCACCGGCTTATCGGAAAGATTGACATAAAATTGTTGGCCACCGATTGTAGTTTTCATTTTGGTCGCCATGTTTGTATTCGCCACATCTTCCAGAGTGTCACAGCGGCACACGGAGGCCGTGGCGTGTGCACCGCACCGTAGTGTGGACGCAGATTTTTCCCCTGAAACAAAACGGCAGGGCAAAAGATCGCAATGGAATAAATGTACGTTTTTGTGTGGACGAAGCCTGGATTCAAGATGGAGGTGAAGGCTAAGGAACAACGTCTGGGGAGTCAAATATTGGTGCTGTGTTTGGTGTAAAGCTTCCAAACTGTGGGCCTAAATTTGACTCGCGTTTCGTCTCTCTGGACCACAAACCTCTGGGCCTGAAACGACTCAGATCCAGGCTGATTTATTAGTTTCCTTAAAGCCACGAACCCATAGAAAGCAGTTTGGCACAGAGCAGGTTCTGATGGGACCTGCAGGTTCCACTATCACGTCACTCGGTACGATAGAGAGACAAGGCCATTTAAAGAAAAACTCATAAAAATAAAGACGCTTCTCTTCTTATATACTCGGAATAAATCTTTCCTCCATAAATAACTTCTAGCTATTTGCGTAAACTCCACCCTGATGAACGGCTTCGGTAGGTCACAGACTCACGTCACCATGACACTGACACGCAGGAAACACTTGATATGCTCGACGTGCAAGGGAAGGCAGCCACGGAAGGGAGAGAGAAACCGCGTGAGGAGCTCGGCCCTCGCTGCTGCGCCGCCCTCACGCTTCTGCTGACATGGCTTCAGTTGTGCTACGGGCAGGAAGGGGATGCAGAAGCTTGAGGGGAAGGAGAGGAAAAGACAACAAAGGCCTGATGATGTCGCCGTAGAGCTGCACAGTCTGTGGCTCCAGAAAGTTCCCTTGAGATGGCTTCCTTATTTTCAAAGCCAACAGGGGGCGCTGTGTTCGATTCATCATTCTGAATTGTTTCACTCGCTACACCAACGTTTTTAACATCTCCCTTGTTTAGTTTGACGCGGAGATGTCGCTAATGCTGTTGACGTCAGATTTTCATAGTTTTTACTTCCGATGTCGGTGGACCGTTCTTGAGCCACGTTGAAACAAGCTATTGCACCGGCGCGGTTCGTTCTGTAGCTGTAATATTGCAGCTTTGTGCGGCAACAATTTTGGCGATGCTGGTAGCTTCTTGCTAGCCACATGCTACGAGTTAGCTGTAGCTGATGCGCACTGTTTGGTTCAGTTTTAGCGCTGCTTGCGTTATCTTGTTAGCCATTTCCTGGACTGTGGCATTCGCTTGAGCTGTTGTCGCGCTTTGCTAGCGCCTTGTGAGGAACGCAGCTTGGCGCCAGTGCTAGCATGTTCCAGACCTGTCAGTGTCGAAGGTTTGACGCGGTTATCCGGAGGGTGAATTAAAATGTCCGAACTGTGCAGCTCTACTCGCGTTAAACGTCCGCTACGGGACGAAACGACGGACGGACGGACGGCGCCTGACACGGCTCCCTTGTAGTCCAGGAAGGGGGGGGGAGGACGATGACGTCATCATGCTGTAACATTGTGGTCTCCCTGGCAGTTCCACGCGCTGCTGGTCTTCGGCCACCCTCACCTCATTCCGTCCATCGGCACGGGCTCCGGCTGGGCCCCGGATCCGGAGTCCCCTCCTGCGGGGGCGGAGCATCAGAAGAGGCCCCCGGGGCTCCAGGCGGCGCTGTGGACCAGGCAGGTGCAGCACTGTATGGCCTGCCACCAGCTCTGGCAGTTCAAGGGCTCCACGTTGGCTTTAGCCATCATCACCTTGGAGCTGGAGGCGCTGACCCCGGACTGGTTCTCCGTCTTCACGGACCTGCTGAAGAAGGCACAGGTGAGAGGCGCGCCCCGGTACCACACGCACGTTGGTGATCCCCAACTCACCTGGACTTTTAGTTTTCCCTCCCCAAAGCTCTCTTTAAAATAGACTGGTGTGTTTTTGTTCGTTTATTTTTTATTTATTTATAAATATATATATATATATATATATATATATACACACACACACTTATTTTGGCATTTTTTTTCTCTTTTTATAGCGCCTTCACTCAACATTTTTTAATTTTATTTGGATTAAAATATATTTAAGTATTAATAACTAACATATTTATGACATTTTTGGTCACTTATTTTCTGATGTAAAAAATGATTTGCTTTTTTTATTTTTTAAAACTTTATTTTGGGCTCTTTTCTTTCATTGAATACGTCAAAATAAAATGTAAAATATCTATATATTCCGTGCATTTTTGGATAATTTTTTTAAATCCCAATTTACAAAGCCATTTTTTTTAATATATAAATACATTTCTCTATTCCACACATTTTTCACTGTCTTTCCTGTTTTCATATTCAATACAATAGTCGAGGTGTTTTCAGATATTAAATCCTTGGCTCCTCTGCATCAGCTCCGTGCACTCGTGCCAGTAGTGAGATACACGGCATAGAGCCCAACTCTATCGGCTCCAGCTTACGTGGAGCCTTGGTTCGGATCCCAGCGTTGCTCATGGTTGGGTCCAGTGTGGTTCAGTCGGTCCATGAGTCTTGGCCACGCTCACGCTGCATTCTTCTCGGCAGGTGGACAGCAGCGAGTTCATCCACTGCAAAGAGATGGTGGACGAGTACCTCCACAGCCTGGAGTTCTCGCTGCCGCCCAACGCCGTCTACATCTTCCACGGCGCTCAGCTCCACGAGGAGGAAGCGCGAGGCCGGGGCCGGCACAAGCGGCGTGCGGGGGAGCAACAGGCCGACTCGGACGACTTCTACGACGGCTTCAGGCGCCTGTACGGCGAGGAGGCGGAGCCCGAGGCTGTCAAGCGGTTGTTCGACTCCCCGACGCAAAACGTCTCCCCATGTCCACCGCTGCACCCTGCCGTCAACTAGGACCCCGTCCTGTCCCATTTCACCCACACTCCGTAGACCGGAGTCAAAGTTGCTCCAAACGCAGTCGGCGGCAATAACTTCGGCAGACTGAAGTGATCCAGAGGTTTCAGTTCTCCCATCCTAACCTTTTGTTTTTTTTACACGGGAGTTTGACAAACTTTTTTTTTTTTATTTAAGGATCTTGGTGCTCAGGACCAGAGCCACGAAGCACTTTGAGACACCTTTGTTTTTAATACAAATAATTCTATTTTTTCAACCTTTTTATTATTTTAACTTCCATGTTAGACGTGTTTACTTACCGTTACCTTTTAAAAGAAGCTTTAATTTCTCCACTAAATGCTGCGTTTATTTAATATTTCAGCCTGTTTTTACTGAAGCGGCAAACAGAGCGTGACTCTGTGATACTTTGTTTAACTCTTCCTTGTTACTGATGGACGTGGCTGTCAGTGAAACTTCTGTAGTTTGGGTCCACCTCCATCGTCCGGTCACACCGGGATGCAACGACCAATGTGACGGTTCGTTCACTCGCCGAGGCAGCTATATGGTTTTTCCCCACAGAAATAAAGCTATGACTTCCAAAGTCAGAGTTTTGGTTTGTGGTTCTGATGCTTTGGTTTATGCGAGTTGCCAGCTACTGATGGGTTGATGAAACGGTGCCCTCTAGATGGCGCTACTTCAATGAAACCTTGAAATTCTGAACCTGGAGCGCCACCTACTGAGCTCTGAAAATACAGTGGTACCTCGGTTCTCGACCACAATCCGTTCCAGACGGCAGTTCGAGAAGCGATTTGTTCGAAATCTGAATCGATTTTTTTTTTTTTCCCTTTAGAAAGAATGAGTTCCAAGCCTTAAAACAGTCTTTTGTAGGAGTGAATGTAGAGTGTCTGCTGCAGGTGGCTGTTCCTCTATGTGTGTGGCCGCTGCATGTGGGAGGGGTTGCCGAGTGAGTGAGGTCTCTCCAGAAGTGAAGAGGTGCCCGGTGCGTGTCCAGCTCTGAATGTGCGCTTCTGTGCAGTTTGGCTGTGACAAAGTCATAAACCAAGTCACGCTCTGTCCCAGACTCGCCTCATCCCTGTCCCAGCTCCAGCCCACAACAGGACATCAAACCCTGGAGTGAGCGCTCCAGCACCTCCCCTGTGACACTCTACCACGGTCCAGTGCGGAGACAGGAAAGGTTTTACACCTCAATATGAAGAAGAAACAGTCAGTAAATGGAGCTAACGGGACACGTCTGCATACAGAGGCTGCGTTATACACAATAACAGAGCACCTCGTGGGTCAGCTGATCGGTCCGCGCACGTCATGTTTTTTTCTGGGTTTTTTTCGGGGGTGTTCGAGTTCTGGATTTTCGTTCGAAAACCGAGGCACCACTGTAGTTCCACTTGTTTCATGAAGCCTGAGCTGCCCATCACTTCTCTTCCTGTCAAGCTCCAGATCCTTCAGCACCATGAAGCTGAACCTTTTGTAACTGAGCTACACGGCCCGTCGAAACCAGACGTCTGAGGCGTCAGGACGAGGGTCGGTTTATTCGACAGCACAAACTGGTAAAGGCTCTCGACCGCAGCTTACAACATCTTTGATATAAAACGAGGACACCGCAGGTTCCGAGCGATTCACGTGTTTCAGACAGCACCAGAATACATGTGTCGATACCGCTGTATTTCAAATACACAGCTACTTTGTTTGGAATATTTGTGGAACAAACGCCTTTGTTTGCATAGATGAGGGGAGAACACAACAAATAACCTGGATCACAACACAGAAAACAACACAAAAAAAGCATATATAAAATCATAAAGTGTCCAAAAAGATCCTGAATCAATGAGATGGCATCTTCCTCTTCCTCCTCCTCATCCTCAGTATCTTTGGTCCATGTGCACAATGTCAAGATGGAATGTCAAAAAAAAAAAAAACAGGCAAAATGAAAACAAGGTAATGATCAGGTGACGTCGTTGCTATGGTGATGGAGGACAAATCCATGGTCGTGTGTGGGTGGGTGGGGGGTGTGGAGCGGCCATAAATTAACTGAAAAACAAACAAAAAAGTAAGGTGAACAGGCGTTTCATGGAGAGCAGTGAGAAGAGACGGCCGCTAGATGGAGCCAAACGTCGGCTTATGTTCGGTGCGTTGGTGTGAAACGTGGACGTTCATCCTGCTGTTTATCTCGATGTTCTTTTCCTCTTTATAAATGATGACTAAGTGCTGACACAGACGGGGAAAGTGGCCGGCGGCAGAGAGAAGAGAGGCACTCACTTTTTCTTGTCCTTGTCTTTCTTCAGCGGCTGAGCTAAGGAGAGCGTCTCGGCCGCCACCTTCTTCCTGTTGAAGGCGTTCATCTCCTCCTCCAGGTCTCGTCGCTTCTCCTCCACTTTCCTCTTCTCCTCCTGGTGCATGCGCTTCAGCTGCTCAAACTTGTCGTGGAGCTGCAGAGGAGCGAGAGAGGAGATGAAGATGATGCAGGACGGCGCGCTCAAGTAGAGGGCGGGTGTCAAACCCCAGGCCCACGGGCCCAATCCAGTCCGCCAAGTCACTTCATGAGGTCGCAACCGGCTCCAAATACGAATGGTTGGGTCCAAATTAAACCGACAGCATTTTAAAATTTTTCAAAAAAATAGAGCTTGTTGAAGAGTTAGCATAGCAACCTGAGACACACACACACACACTGACCTCTCTCTCCTTCTCCTTCAGCTCTGCTTCCGTCTCTTTCACTTTGTTGACAAACATCTGCCGCATCTCCTCCTCCTTGCGCTGCAGGTCGCCCAGGAACTCTTTCCGTTTGGCCTCGTACGTCTCCTGCAGGCTGGAGCGGCAGAGGGAGTGAGACATCCACGACGGCGGGTGACGCTCTCCAGCAGGCGGCGCCACCTACCTGAAAGGCTGGCTGTCCGGGTCGGTGTCCTTGAAGCCCATCTCCTCCAGCTTGCAGCGGCGGTAGAGCTCGTAGTGGCGGGCGTGCGTCTGCTCCCTCAGGTCCTCCATGTTGACTCGGATCAGCATCTCCCGCAGCTTCACAAAGTCGCAGTGGCTCTCGTTCTCCACTAGAGGAAGACACATGGCACATTTCATTCCACGACAGCAGACTTCATCCTCACTCCCGACCCCCGATCTCCCAATGTCACCGTGCTCCAGTTTCACCAAAAACATTCCCGAGCTCTCCGCTCTTCGACGTCGGGTTTCCCCTCTCGCTGCTTCCAACTTGCTTTCACACCCCATCTGTCACCCTGCTGCCTCCCTCCGTCCCTCCTCTCTTCCCTTCCACATTCCTGCCGATTTCCTGCTTTGGAAACTGAGCGACCACAGAATATTTGGGATAAATCGCACCAGGATTCTGACGATAGCGCAGCGCTCACTCAGGCTCGGGATTCCACACGCAGGAAATAATGCAGCAAAGCAATTCAACACAATCCGAGACATTAACCATAACATTATGACCAGCTAAATAATAACCAGTGTCTGGCGGTTATTCAGTGCTTGTCGGTGCAGTACTTCTCCGCTACTGCAGAGGGCAACAGTGAGCAAGTTATTCATGTCCTAAACATGTTGCAGCAGTGGAAGAAGATGACTCACGTCCAAACCAGAAGGGTTAGATGCCAAAAATATGAAAAGTGAAACTGAAATTCAGTTACAAAATCCGCGTTCAGTGTTGCTTCGGCAAACATTTGACCAACTTTAACTGTACACCATGTACCACTGTAACACCGTGCTGAGCAGGAAACGACGTTACAACCGAGTTCAGTGTGTTCCAGCTATCAAAGTCGGAAAATAAAACGGCGATGTCCATGGAAGCCGGTCTGGATATTCGCGACTTCTAGATAAAGTTTGCTACAAGGACACCCACAGGACGATGACAACATATTTTCTGACAACTGCAGTGGCGGCTGAAGAAAGTTTCTTCTGTTGGACTTCCCGCCGATGTTGCCGAGGCCTTTATCGTTGGATAAACCAGCTTCTGTGGGGTCATGCTGACGTGACATTTTGAGTTCAGCCAGAGCCACTCGACAAACACAAGCTGCACTTTTCTTTTTGGAGCGGCGCTGCTCCCTGCTGGTGCACGTGCGGCGCCGTCACATGCTGCGGCATAATGCCACCGACCCCCCGGCTGTCTTAATACCACTTCAAGCTGTGAGGATGTAAAGGAAAGTATAATTGTGGAGTACCAATTGTGGAGTACCAATTAATGTGGCATTTAGCCGCGCAGCTGATGTCCCCGTCCCCTGTCGCCCCTGGAGTCAAATCACAGGCCCGTCTCTGAGACTCAGTCGCGTGTGCTTCATCGGCGCCGAGCTCCAGCGGCTGGTCTGGAGTCTGTGTGTGCTGCCCCGGAACTGGTGGCCCGAGCCTCGGAGGTATCCCAGTTCACAGCCCGGTTGACGGACACGCGGAGCATCACCAGAGCAGAGCACGTGACACAAACATATCCCGGATTTTTCAACGTAAAATTACGAACACGACTGTCCATTATGTTTGTTACGTGACTCCAGATCAGGAGACTAAACTCTCCTCAGCATGGAAAGACAACGACATGAGGGATTCTCACTCACACCGTCTGTGGAGAAACAAACAAACAAATGGGAGGAACCTCCTGCAATGCATGCTGGGACACGCAGTTATTTTAAGAATGATGGGAGGGAGGTCACCAGAATCAACTATATTTTTCGGAACCTTACCCCAACATTTTTATCGGCAACTTCAAATATGAACTTAATGAACTTGACATTTTTGGGGCCACATAAAATGCCTTGGCGGGAAGCATCCGGCCCCCGGGCCTGGAGTTGGATGCTTCTTCATCGACTAGTACTGGATGCAAGCATGAGTTCGGGTCAACTCCGAAAGAAAAGCTGACAGTGGAGGATGGCGAACAGCCGGGTCCACTCCTGAAGACACCGAGACACAGAAGCTCTATTCATTGGCTCTATGTCGGGCAACAGTCCGTCCTCTGTCCGAGCGAGTGGAAACTTCCCGAGACTCTTTGAAAGGTCACAATAACCCCGACTGACATCTGGCCCCGAAAACAAACCTCACACAAACACTGCTTTCCCTCAGATATGGTCCCTCTCTGCCTCGGTTCACAGGACGCCGACATGCTCTGCTCACGTCAGGAACAGAATTCACCATCTAGATAAACAGAGGAGTGTTTCTCCTTGGAGACCGGCGCTGGGTCACCATCCCGGACCGCGACTCTGTGACGGCTGATGAGGTCTGAAAGAATCCATCCCTCTGGTGACAAACAGCATTTATAAATAACAAGTGACCTCTGAGGCTGGAGGAGCAGCACGGAGAGGGAGAGAGTGAGGGAGGGAGGGAGCGGCAGATGAGAAGGGAAGGAAGGGAGGAGAGTGACAAAGAGCCTTCATGAGGGGAAAGGTCCTCAGCTGGAATAGTCACAGCGAGAATATGTCGGTCCACACATGACTTCAGAAGGTCACACGGAGGGGACATGGTTTTCAAGGAGGAGGAGGAGGTTTGAGGAGCACCTCAAATGACCAGTTCAAGTCCTGCCAGGTTTGTGCTGCTCAGTCAACTCCATCTGTGGGAAGAGACCCGGAGTGTCCCTGCAGAGGAGCCGCCTGACCACAGACCTGTTTCCCCTCATGGTTCGAGAGTTACGAAGCTTCGCTGCGCAAAAACAGTGCCACTCAGAAAGCAGAACATGCGTATGGTCTGCAGCGCACAAAGTTAGTTCAATGAGATCACAACAAAACAAGAAATAAAGTGGCTAAAAAGAGAGGGTTAAGTTAAATGAGGCGGCACTGGAGCGAGATATTCATATTTAATCCACGGAAACAGTAAGAACAGCATCTCAACACAACACATTTAAATATAAAACATTTTCTACTGCTTCATTTTTTTTTTTTAATTATATTGGAGACGTAAAAAAAATGAATGATACTTTTTTTCGACTTTGAAAACCCCTGGTGCAAAGGAAGTAAAATAATAAGAACAATAATTAAATAATTAAATAAAATTAAGAATAAATAAATGTAAATATGAAAAGAAATAGTTTCTAAAAAGCCATACAAATTAATCATTACATATTAATGTATGAAAATAATATATAACACACAACAAATAGAGGGGAATAATAATAATAATAATATAATAATAATAGTAATAACTATTGTTATTATTATTATTAGGAGAGAAATGGACAAAGAATGAAAATAAATCATATTCATATGATATGAAATTCATGACTCCAAAGTGCAGTGGGAAGAAAAGTTCTTTAAAAATTAATGAATAAAATAATGGCTAAAATTACATTTCACAGTGTGAATATAATCCAAAAGATATTAAAGTTAGGCTTGATGTTATAGTGAAAGAACAGGATCATATTCATAAGGATGTTTCCATTATGGGGCAGGTTATGTAATAATGGTACGTGTTCCATAATGTTTCAATCAGTTATTAAAAAAAAAAAAGAGTCAGTATCAGCACGTGAGGCCTTTCGCGGCCCCTCTGGGAACTTGACTCGGAGAAAGGCGACAAAAGCCTGTAGCTAACTGTAACTGTATATTAATTCAGTATAAAAAAGTCTCAACAAGCTTTGGAATCAGTTGCGATGAAATTCAGTTAGAAGTGGGAAGTGTTTGGGATCAGCCAGAGTAGAAGTGAAGGGGAGTGAAGAGGAGAGTGCAGGCAGGGTGGAGCTGCACGAGTGAGAGGGAAGTTTGACGGGTAAATGTGGGTTAAAGCGGACAGTTTTTTCCCCTCTTTTATCCAGTGGAATCCCTGACATTTGTACCTGGATACAGAAGCACTGAGCCGAGATGAATGTGTTACTATAAAAGCAACTTGGTGGCGTCTACATCAGACTCACAAACACCAGAGTTAATGGGGAAAAGCACTAGAAACAGATCCACTTCTGAAGGAGGATGTGCAAAAGCGAGGTGGTTCCAAACCAAAAACAAGCTCTCACCTTGCACGACTCCCCAGGGGTACTGTCTGGCTCGCACCGTTTTGTTGCCCACTTTCACTTCCTCCACGCTCCCCACCACGGCGAACGGCAGGTGGGCCTGCGAGGAGACCACAGGTGGAGTCGGAGCCTCGGCTTTGTCTCCCAGTCAAGACCGCTTACGTTCATCGAGGAGTTGATCTCGCTGACCGTCTCGTCGTCGGTGGGGAACTGGTAGATCTGCACGCCGTTGCTCACCAGCTCGCTCATGATCTTGATTTTGAATTTATGGAGCTCGCTTTTGGAGATGGTGTCGGCTTTGGCGATGATGGGGATGATGTTGACCTGAGGGACAGACAGACGGACGGACCCCGCTGTTACCGTCCAACAACACTCGCATCACTTTCTCCCCAAACCACCAGAGAAGGTCGGCGTTACTTCACTCTCATATATCATCATTTCGGGTGCTCAGTCCAGGCAAGAGTTCCCGACCTACAGGACAGTAACATCGGTTCCCACACTCAAGTTTTTGCAGCTGGCCAAGACTATTCCCCACCCGTCTGATCCGGAGCTCCCGCTGGGGAGTGGAGACCGCGGCTGAAGGATTCTCGCCCAGCGGAAAAGTGAGATTAATGAAGGTTTGCGTCGGAGACGCCGCGGTCTTTCCATTTCTGTTGAATGAAACCGCCTTATCAGGTGCCCCTATCCGCGGCCATTAGGCTCTCGTGGAGAAGAAAAACACCATTGTTGCCCCTCACTTCTGGCCTGGTTTGCTTCTCCTTCTTCTTCCTGTGACACCACTATCTGGCGGACAGGACACGTCTGTTTGTGTATCTCTGCATTCCAGTCCTCAGATAAGTGCGCCGTGCTTCTTTTTCCCCGGCGGTTTGGGACATAATGTGGCTCGCGAGATGGATGTAAGGAAGTGCGATGCTCCCTAGCTAACTCTCCTGCGCTCAGTGTTTCAGACGCACGGGACAAACTACTGTGACTGTAACTTATTAGTGTCAAAAATAATAGTTTAAAAATCATGAAAGCAACAACAGGAAATGACGCCAAATAAGAAGAAACAAGTAAACTAAAATATTAATAAAAATAAAATTACTTATGATTAATTTTTCCAATTTAATATGTCAATAAATACGTACGTCTAATAAAATGCTAAAACTATCAGAACGTAAACCCAGAAAAAAATGTAACTTATAATCATAAATATAGCACAAGTCTTAATATAATATATGACAATAGAAATATAGTAGAAGAGAAATATTAAATGCAGTTGAAAAATAAACGTTACACAACGAAAAGGAATTTCAGGAATAAAGGAAATTATTAAATGGAAAAATAATGGAGGAAAAAAAACACATTTTAAGTTAAAAAAAAGTAAAAAATAGAATTAGTAATGAGTAAAAATGTTATTCATTATTGTGTGAGAAGGAAGTTTAATAATTGTTCATTCAAATAATATCTCATTTATTTATTTTACTTGTTTTATTTATACATTGTATTTTTTGCATTGGAGCTAGTGGCTGGACAGATGACACAGTCGGACGGATCGCCACAGTTTGGCTGCGTCAGGTTAGCGACCGCGAGCCTCTCAAACGCTGCCAGGTCTGTTGGAGCTCCTCCTGGTCAATATGGTGGCTTCAAACAGAAGGAAGCTTGGGAGCCAGGTTTAGAAATCCAACCACTAATAATAGTTCAGATGAAGATCACGTTGTCAGAAATCCGTGGCTCCTCTGCAGCTCTTCTCTCAACAAGCACCGTGTCCAGCTGCTCTACACCGAGTCTCCGATCTTCAGCTTCATTAAAGCGTGTTTCACAACCATGAGTGGCACCAGAGGGTTCGCTCCCTCCCTCCCTGCCTCCCTCCCTCCCTCCTGCCTCAGTAACCTTCCTTCACGCTCCAAGTGCTGCGGCGATGAGCTGCTTCTGCGAATTGAGGACGAGGCTGCGCCACCAGCAGCGGAACCACAGGACGTACAGCAACGATCGAAGTGATGCGCCGGCCACGACACCACAGCAAGAAAACGCCACTGATCAATGAGCTTCCTGATTGTGGTTATTGACTCCTGCTCGCTGACCCACTAACACAGTGGTCTACAGTGCAGCAAGTTAGCTCAGTAAAACCACGACAAAACAGGAAATAAAGTGGCTAAAACGTGAGGATTTATTTAAATTAGGTGGCACTGGAGCAAGATATTCATATTTAATCCACGGAAACAAGAAGAAGAGCATCTCACCGCAACACATTTAAATATAAAACATTTTCTGCTGCTTGAATTTTTATTGAATTATATTGAAGCAGTAAAAAAAAAAAAATGATGCATTCAAGAGTCTCTTTTTGAAAACTTTTTGCGACATTTTGTGGAAAGAAAGTATAATAATAATAATAATAATAATAATAATAATAATGATTGAATAATAATAGCTCTAAAGTTATCCAGAAAGAACAATAAATAAATGTAAATATCAAAATAAATTGTGTTTCTAAAAAGCAATAAAAATGAATTATTACAAGTAAATCTAAGAAAAACATCTATATAGACAAAAAATAAAAGTAACATGGGAATTATAATATATTATTATTATGAGAGAAATGGACAAAGAAAGATAATAAATAATATTGAGGAAAAATTCATACGACTCCAAAGTGTACTTGGAAGAAAAGTTTTTAAAAATTAATAAATAAAATAATGAGTAAAATAACACTGTTTAACAGTGAACCACAATGTTTTCAATGAAGTGTGAATATAATCCAAAAGATATTAAAGTTAAGGTTGATGTTATAGTGAAAGAACAGGATCATATTCATAAGGATGTTTCCATGATGGGGCGGGCTGTGTAATAATGGTGACCTCAGTGTGACTAGGCTGGAACCCGCCCTGAGGGCTGCCAACATCCAGGTCTGCTCCAGACCTTAATCCTTCTCCCTCAGAAAGAGCCGAGCTCCCACTGAAGAATGTCACGAGGAGCTTGGTTGAAATCTAATAGGACGCAACGGAAGCTCACTCTTTTTGTCATTTGAGCTTTTATCCTTTCGGGACACACCCGACCCAAACGCACCTCGGGCTACGAACAGGACACCGCGAACAGCGAGACCCGGACAATGGGAGGGGGGTGACGCGGTACCTTGCTGTCCAGCTTCTTCATGGTGACCAGGTCCAGGGATTTGAGCGAGTGCCCTGTCGGGGCGATGAAGTAAAGGCAGATGTGGATCCGGGTGTCGTGGTAGTTGAAGAGCGAGCGCTTGATCTTCAGCTCCTCCTGGAGATAGTTTTCAAACTGGGTGTCGATGTAGTCCACGATGGGCTTGTAGCTGTGGGCAGAGAGCCACACGCGTCGATAATCTCATCCAGAATTTGGGACTAAAACTGATTAGCAGCACGTGAAAACTGCTGGACCTGCTAACAAGAGTCAGCAGGAGATCATTCCCCGAACACTGGTGCCGTGTGACCCACTCAGACCAGGAGGTTTAAAATAGACCCCGACCCTGCCGGCAACGGTCAGAGCAAAGTCATCGTCGTCCATTTGAGTCAATCGAATTTGAACCTGGAACATTTGAAAACGCATGTGGAGGAGCTTCACCCTAAAACAGATCTCAAGATTCAATGTGAGGTTTGGTTCCCCAGACACGACCCCCTCCTGACATCAGACCACACCAAGGTGTTGTCATGTTGGCTCAAAGTGAAGGAGGAGAGCTCAAAGGTCAAGGACCATGCAAGAATACTGTCAATGAAAAATTGAATTCTATCACTTTTCGTCAAATTTAAACAGGAAATATTGTGAAAAATTATAGCTGAGACTTAAACACCTCACTTTCAATCAATCCATTAGAGAAAAATAACATCAACTGATCCAAATAACGCAGATTCAGGGATCAAGTTTTGACTGCACCAGTCTCTGCCACGGCAAAATGCACACAAAAAACTTCAGAGGCACAGGAACTTTTTCTGCCTCTGTTCTGCCACAGAAGAGTTTGTTCATCACTGAAGCCTGGTGTTTACAAACATCTCATAATAATGAGAAAAAAATAAAATTAACTCCCACCCACCCTCTCATGCCATAATAATTTTACAAAAATGGCTGTTACTGAAGTTATTTTACTGCATTATGAATCTACAACCCCCAGGACAGAATATACAAAATACATGTAAATGAAAAATACAATATGCAGTATTTACTGACATAGAGTTATACTTATTTTTTTATAAAAAAAATGTACTTTCAAGTCGAAGTAAAGTAAAGTAAACACATGTGGTCCCAAATTGAAAAGGTCTTTATCAGTAGGTGGCGCTGTCAGTTTAGAACTGTGAGGCTTCATTGAAGTAGCTGTTCCAAACCGATGATTTCAGTGGAGTGAGAGCGCCATCTAGTGGCTCTGAAAATGAAGCCACTGTTTCATGAAGCCTCATCAGCACATCAAGGTTAGTGTGGTACGGTCGGGACGAATGGAAACTGTAAAAAAAACGGATTTGTTTTCTCATCAATTTCATTTGTGATGTTTCAATGTTTAAGGAAGAAATCTTCATGGTAGAACACAGACGTAGCGTGGAGGTGAAACTCAGCAGAACCGAAAAGAAAACGAGGAAGTTCCCAGCACCAGGACCCAGTTGTCGAGCACAGCATGGACCAATGGTCTAAGAGTGAAACACTTACAAACTCAAACTAGGAAAACAAACACAGCCGCGACTCATTGTGGAAATTTGCTATTATCCACGTCGACATACATCCTAGCTCATGTGAGAGTCGAGAGGAAAATCCCAAAAGCTTCAAAAGTCCTGCCTGACGTGTGGCCTAAATAAAGCAAACATAGACTTCCAGGCTGGTTCTTCCATTAATTATTCACTGGTTTGGTTCAGGGAAAAGTAGTGGAGTCAGTCAGAGCAGAGGGTCGACAATGGCGACGGGTGAAGAGGAGAGGAAGCAGGCTCTCCACGCTAGGGACCGGTTACCGCTCGCTCAACAACCAGAGGTGGCAAGAGGCGGAAGCGTTCAGGTACCAGTCCAGCGCCACCATCAGGAGCACATTCCGCCACCCACAAAGTTCACAACCAAGTCTTCCGACGACCCTGAGAAAGTCTTCCCAGTCATTCAGGAGGAAGACAAAAATCCCCTCTCGCATGTGTGGAAGCGCTGACCTAGGCTCTGAGTGAGCCGCTGCCCTTCTACACGCTGGTGTGCGTGTGTGGCCCGCGGAGGACGCGGCTATCAGAGGGCGTGAGAGTGCCGCATGTTTGCCGGGTCAAAACCAGAGCTCACATTCCACAGCTGTACGATGAACACAAACTCATATTTCTGCTTTAACACCAGCCGTGGACTTGAGACACTGGTCGGCGAAGCTCATGTACGGAGCCTAGCGTCGCATCAAAATAACGTTTCGCAGGTTCGTGTTTTGCCAAAAATTATCATCTTGGGAGGACAACCGGACCAAGTCAGAGGTCAGTGAGACATTCCTGAAAGTCTGATCTATCTAAACAAACATGGCGATGAACAAGAAATCAGACAGTCTTACGACAGTGTTACCACACCTTGCGACTTCAACATGGTGTTTCGGAGCGAGTGTGTGGTGTGCGTGGCCTCACCTGTCTTCTTTGTTGATCTGGTCGCCGAAGCCGACTGTGTCCACGATGGTCAGCTTCAGCCGCACGGCGCTTTCCTGAAGGTCGTAGGTGCGCGGCCGCAGGTAGACGCCGTTCTGGTAGTGGCTAGCTTCTTCGTTCTCGAACATGGTGTTGAAGAGCGTGTTCATGAGCGTGGACTTGCCGATGCCGGTCTCCCCTGAGGCCAGAGAGAGAGAGCGGTTTGGTCAGAGCGCGGGCGGCGTGACAGCGAGGCGGCGCGCGGCTGCTACTCACCGACACAGAGGATGTTGAAACAAAATCCCTTTGTGACCGATTTACTGACCAGTTGCTCAGGGAGGCTGTCAAATCCAACATGGCCGCCCAAGTTGAGGTTGCGCTTCTCTTCGTTCTGTAGGACAGAGACGGTAAATGAGGAGGTGGGAGAAGCGTCACATTTAATTCTGACATCAAAGGGCGCCAGCGTTTTTGGCAGATGCGACGCCCAACACACGGCGCTCGGATAATCCGGGCCTGCAGTGAGGATGAGCTCCCTGAATAATCCGTCTCAAGCTGGAGGACCCACACTCATTTACAGCAGAGAGACGGGAGGCACTCTGGCGTGGAGACACCACATCACTCCTCATGAATGGGTCCGTTTCGGACTTCATGACGGAGAGTGCTGGAGACTATCCTGGGAAGAGAAGGTGGCTTTCCGTTTAAAGGAGTGAAAGACGGCACCTTGAGATGAATGAGGCCACAGAGCTTGTCTGGCTGCGAGCGGCTGCATACTTGAGGGCTGATGTCACTGAACACACACAGCCTGGGGTGAACGCTACCAGACCGCACTGAACAGCAGCTACTGCAGACGTGCTGCAGATGACTGACAGATCAGAAGATACGTGACCAAACAGATGTTTGAGGAAGCAAAGTCGAGTCGAGTGAAGAACAGTTTCCACCCAGTCCAAGCGAAGTCTGCAGTTTTAAAGGTCGACTTAAACATCATGGTCACGGAAATTCCTTTGTGAAAATATGGAACTGGAATAAGGGAACTGGAGGTGGATTTTATATTCGCCCCACTCGTCCACAAAGGGGGTATGAAGCGGAATGAACTGGGACATGGAGTGGAGGACAGCGTGAGACAGATGGAGCTGAAGGTCGAGTGTGATGTCACACCAGCTAGACAGTCTGGGTTCATGCGCCAACGAACCCGAGTCAAGACTCTTCCATTAGTGACAAACGGCGTCACAAGTGGTATTGTCATGGAGGCGCGATCGACATGGCGTATAACCACGTTCCCTTGGCAACGGACTGGCTCCCTGGAGTTCGGGAGTAAAGAATCAAGTCTTGTGAGTAAGAGCCGGGTGGTCCACTAGTATAGCAAGTCAAACCTATATATTTACGAGTTAAATCACCAACGTTTTGTTCCGATTTTTTAAGAAACCTAGGCAGCTTTCAGCGCCGTGTTTGTTAGGTAGCTGCTCACCATACAGTATATAACCTTGCCTCACCGATCCAAACAGAAGACATGGTGGACTTTCTGAGGAAACTTCTGGAATGACTAGCACAACTCGGATGATGGTTGCTAAGAATTCATCTCAACTAAGAATCAAAAGATCCTCTTCCTTTCACCTCAACTGCCTCAACCAGATGTCTGAGATCCAAATGGAAAAACTAACAGGACCATCATCGACCCATCATACACTCATTTTCATACACATAACATTGTACTGCATTATATGATTTATCAGTATAAGTTTGGTAAAATGTAACAACCACCAGACTAAAGTGCACTGCGGCTTCTGTCACACGTGCAACTAACTTCAACGGTTCATCTCACGTCCAGGGAAGGTCTTGAACGTCTTTGTTTGCGACACAGCTCTTGAGGTATAACTGCCTCACATTCCAAACATGAGTCGTGAGGGCTTATTTCTAGATATGATACGGGGAAATGGATGCATATTTCTTCACAAGTGAAGGTGTGTCTCTGCCGTTGCATCACCACAACTGTGCGTCACGCAACTCCAGGTCACAAACTTGGAATGTCACAGCATCCACTTCCCAGGACCCGAGCGCCTCTCGCTGCATCTGAACAACAAAGACTGTGACTCAGGAGATGATGCCTGGTTGACCTGCTGCGTGGAATCACACAACCGGGCTCCGGCTCTGAGTGGGAGTCAGCGCCGGTGAAGAGGAGCTTCTGTGACAGAAGGCGACGGCAGAGTGTGCGAACCTGGCAAGGCTTGTTACCTCCGAGTCGTAATGAGAGGAAAAGCAACAGCGCAACAAACATTAGAGCAAGAAACGCCAAGTCGACGAGTTAATTCAAGTGCAAAAAGTTATATAATCCGTCAGTCCAGATGAAAGGTGCAATTGTTTTCTCTATATTTACGATGCATTTTTTAGATTTACGGCGACATTGGAGCCCAACACACACGGCGTCCAGCTGAACAACATGGCTTTAACTATAATTTATCTGCTTCACTCATCTCGACAGGACCCTTGTGATATCAGAAAAATGATGTTGTGAAATACTTTTACCAGAAACAGGAAGTGACACTCTCATAAAGGAGTCAGACTCAGCACATGGGCAGCCTGGAAGTTCCACAGAAAAGAATCACAGCGACTAGTTGTCGACACCAAACCTCTACAATCCACTCCCTGCTTACTACGCCACACAGTTCATGATCCCCAACTGATCTCAGGAATCGCACCTCACATTCAACATTTTCCACAGAAGAACGTTCAACTCTGAAGCTCCTGAACCAACCCAAGTGGCCACTCATCGATCAGCCATCGAGGTCCAAAGCACTCACACAGGAAACCGCCAACATCCAGGCCACCATATCTACAGGCAGGCAGGAAGCAGCTTCACTGAGAGAAGGCAGGGGGCCCCTGAGAAAGAGGGGGACGCACCATATAAGCTGGTTCTGTTGGGAACCAGTGGGAAGCAGTTTGATTTATGGCCCAACCAGAGCGGATGATTGGAAAAACACAGTGCAGGAATGAGGGGGAACAATACATTTCTGGGTCTGGGGTCGACGCCGGTGCAACGCTGCTAAATAAACAGCGACTATATATCAGGACAGCTTCGGGCAAACACAGCAATTACGATGTAAAATTCATTCCAGATTACTCGGTTCAATTGACAATATCTAACTCTTAAATACGCAAGAATTCCTCGGAAAAAATGTCCGGCTGGGTCGCTCATCCTCAGGCTTCTCCTGAATTCTGTGTTCTGTCCGCCTCAGTGAGCAGTCACCTGACAGACGGCAGCTGACCTGCTGGGACACACGCTGCTGACGGGTGAGCGCTCGAGTGTCTCGCGGAAAGGCTTCAAATATTTACAATAATTCAGATGCGCCTCACATCGCAGGGCCTTTTCTTTGACTGCACTTCAAGTGAGCTATAGGAGGCGACGTGTAATGCGGCGACGTCTCTGGCTTCAGCCTGGAGGTCACGATGAAAGCTCATGGATTAAAATGGGCTGGAAACATGCGGAAAACACTTCATGGAGATGGACATGATGATGGTGGTTTTCAGTGAGTTGTTAATAACTGGAACTAAAGTCGTGGATCGTGCCGGACAAATGAAGAGACGGACATGGGGGAAGATTTATTGTAAAAATGAAAAATTGTACGACCCGTTTTTGTCTGCAGGACGCCCTTAACTCCCGATCAGTAGTGTCTGTATAGCGGCCTAATCGTAGTCTCCATGAAAAGGGTGTTTCTTCCCAGTAACGTTGAATTTGTTACGAAGAATTTGTTATGTTGAATTCGTTGAGTTCGTAGAAAGAATTGGCTTGAAATCCGCCGACTCTGATGCCTTGGTCGACCCATGGCATTGCCATCGCAGCCACCTCGCTTGGCTTCAGGCAAAATCTTGCGGCTACCGGCATCTTGCGAGTCGCATCACTCGCATTAGACTGGTTGATGCGGCATAGAAAAGCGGCATGATGGACAAGGACTGTTAATCTGAGAAGTATTTTGGCTTTTTTTGGCTTCTTTGCCGGTAATACTATCGTTCTGTAAAAAAGATTTTTTGTACAACAGTGTCTTGTCTACAAAGCGAGGCTCCAGGACGTGCTAGCATGTCGTCCGTCTCCCCACTAAGCCCCACCCGGCGGGGACGCAGCATCTCAAAACCCTGGCACAAAGCCTTTTTTTCACAAACGGTACATCTTCCTGGACCACTTGAACTCTCCACTCTGTCATACTTGAGTGTCAAGAAGCGGCGGCAGGAAGGTTGGACCCTTCAGTCTGCCGTCCACAACATGTACCGCAGCACGCGACACGTGACCCGACTGACATCTGCGACTAAAGACGCCTAACTGGTGTTTTTGAAGCGTGACTCCGTGTTGGACGGAGACTTTTCAGACTAACTCGCAGCAACATGCGAGTTATTCAACGTCCAGGGCAGACGCTGGATCGAGGGGCTTCAGCGCAACTCTGGGCTTAATTCAACTTAACATCTGCGAGGGAGGGAAGTCACACGATAACCCTGGGTGACAACAACACACACACACTTTTGCTTATGTAAGGAGGACAGCAAGCATCGCTTCCTGTCCTGTTACAGTCCGGTACATTAGCATTCGCTTCCCTCAGCAGCTCATCGGCACAAACCACTGAGAACATTCCCTGTTCCACGTCGTTCAAACAAATGATGAGTCATGTTTCATCCGAGTTCATCCGACTATTCTGTCTGACGCTACTGCTCTTACTCATCGCTCCAGTGTGCCGCAGCGCAGCTGACAAACAGCTACAGCGCATCACTTTAACAAGCCTTTCATTGCATTTAAAAAGAGGAAGAAGAAAGCAAAACCATTTTTTCTAGAACAGAAATCCTTCATGACTCGAAGAATGGTTTATTCTACACTGTTCCATAGGTCACGAGGGCAGCTCTTTCATGAAGGACCTTCTCTGACACCTCATCCAGCTGCCACAAGAACTAGATTCCTGATCCACTGAAACAGGCTTCTTTTGATGCACAGGTATCAGAAGTTCTACTCTGAGTCTCTCGTAAACGCCTTGCAGGAAAAAAACCAAAGATAATGCCTTATTCTATGTCGCATGCGCACAAGTGGCAGACATCGATGTTGACCGAGTAGTCGAGATCATCGATCGGCCCGATGTTTGACATGAAACGGACCGTCTCTATCGCGCTTGTCTACCATTTCGAAAGTCGCTGTCTGCTTCTGAAATGGTCCACTGATCGGACCCGTCCATCGCACATAATCCCGACCACGATGGTCACAATACGGTAAAACCACAATCGAACCATTCCATGCAACAAACCCCAGTCATTTAAGAGAGTAAAGACAGGTTTACTACTTCATTCAGTAGGTGAAACCTTGCTTCCTTTATTTGTAAAAGCAACAACTGTTGTGTTAACAGATACTGTTATTCTGTTCTGCACTACTGAACAAAACAACTCTGCCGCGTGCAAAAACGTACCGCCATCCAACAGCATGACACTTGTGGACCGCACTCTGGTTTGTGACCGAGCCTATAGATGGATATTGACTCATCGCCACAGCGGCCACACTGCTGTCGACCGGCCTGAGGCAGCGCCAGCGTGTTCAGCATACAGTAAACACGTGGCCAAACATCAACAACTTGCTTAAAAGGAAAATCCATGCGGATCAAATGTGGGCCACCAATAGAGAGGGCGACACTAAGGCTAATTCCACATTCCTTCTGCCCATCAGTACGACGTTAATTTCACTGCACGGCGACTTCACGGGGGACATTTCTGGGTCAGTAACTACTCTAAACATACGATGTTACATAACTGGACTGTATGGGAAACAATGAAAGTCTCAAGTGAGAAAGTTCCAAAACTGAAATGGAAAATCATGAGGACTTCTCTGCCAGAACCGTGGAGGTTTCCTCCCAAACATTCTGACCCACATTGGGACCAACTGGCGACAGAGAACAGAACTGTTGACCCGCGGCTGAAACCTGGATGTATCAGCCGCCACAGTCCAAAATGAACCCACAAACTATTCACAATGTTTAGTGTCGATAAGTTGAAAGGATATTTTTTTAGAAGCATATGTCCCTCTGTGTTAGAGGTGCGGTATGTGCGGTACAAATGGTATAACTGTAGCCCACAGCGACGGTGGACACACTGTCCGACAAATATCTGTGAATAAACACCAAAACTTTTACTGAATTGTGTGTCAGTTGGGACCCAATTTAAATGGGACAAAGCAAAGCACCTGCGTGTCCTTAGCATTTGAACACACCAGCAGGTGGAGACAATAATAATCGTGTAATAATAATAATAATAATCATTGTAATAATTGTGTTATTAGGATGTGTGTACCTTGGTGGTCATCAGCTTCCGCTGAACACATTCCGGGTGTGATCAGTGTGTGTAAATCCGACGTGATTTGTGTACATGTAGTCGCACAGAGGAAGAAGTAGTGAGCGTACTGGGGCCAGCATTACACTCATCCCACCATATATAGCGTTACCAGTGACAAAGGTGGGTATTTCAGGCCGTAACAGTAGCAATATCAGCAACATACTGACTTCAATGATAATACTATACTTATTGTCATCATGTCCACTGTGTGGTGTCGTGTGCTTAGTTCCAACTCAACCAAAAACTCATGCTCAAACTTCATATCCAATATCAGTATCCAAATACAATCCTGTTTTAAACATGCGCCTCGTCCCGATCTCTTCACTGCATATTTGATCATAGTACCAAGTGACTGAGCAGAATATCGATGCATTCGCAGTGACACTGTAAAGCAGAAGTGCGCTGGGTTACATCGATCACTCTGGGCTAGAAAGCGATTCCGCAGCAAGCGATTGACCCAAAACCACCGCACAACCCTGTCGATAGTCCGGGTCCTTTCCCAGCATGCTCTCTTTCCCAGCCCTTCCAGCACGGCAGTTTGTTCAATATGGTCTCACTTAGCTCCAAAACGTCTCAGGCAGGAAGTCGGACGGGCCCCGACTGCGCGGCTGCAAACGCTGGCCGGCTCCGCTGCATTCTCAGCATTTTTTCTCATCGATCAATGGCCTAATTTTGAATTCCCCAAAGACACTTTGGGAATCCGTGCTCAGCGTGATCCGCCGCACCTCACTCCTGGAAAGGTTCCTGGTGAGAACAGTGAACGCTGCCTCCTGGTTTGGGATTTCACCGACATGTGTTGCAGCAATAACTGAGCGCAGGAGGGGCCCGGGAGCGTGCGCTTAAGCTCTTTATCCGTACAACTGTTGTTTACAGTCGGCTCCCCGCAGCAAGCACCTTCCCAAGCATCTGCTGAGGAGATTATCCTCTCACCTGAGCGCTTACCTGATTGTTTTCTTCAAATATTTCACTGTTTTACAAGCAAATTTATTGGGTTTTTTCCCCCCATGAGAACTGCATCCCACAGGTAGTTTGGGAAACTGCTTTCCTACTTTTTTTTCCCAACAACTCACTCACACTGTGTGTCGTGGAATCTTATTTACAGGCAGAGAATGGAATTTATTAGAGCCGCGGCCACACAACTTGCACTTTTAACAACTGGTTTTGGCTGCATTTCAGACAAGAGGACCAGTTTGAAAAAGGTTTTTAATCGAACACATATAAACAAAATAAAATATGTGGATTCATCAAGGTCTTTTTGACTGGATAATCGTTCTTTTTGTCGCAGTTTGCCAACAATGAGACACAACTTCAATCCTGAAAATTATCTTAGTCTTGCTAAATCTCGCTTTGTTTACTCAAAAACTAGAACTAGAAAACACTACTTTGCAAAATATTTGTCTTTCTAAATGTGTTTTTATTCACTCAAAACTTCCTGTTTATGTTTAGGCAGCCATCTTGGATTGCGTACTGGAACGGTGTAGGTACCAAATGTGTCCTACCTGCCACAGAGTGATGACGTCACATTCGGCATATATTGATATCTTTTTTTATTGTTTCAATGAGGCAGAGAAAATCGAAATAAAGGACTTCATGGCGCTTTCTACCACATGCGTAACATTTATTTCCACAAAATGCAATGTTTGTCATCGAATCGTTTGTGAAGTTTAAGTCCGTTCTTCTCCGCAGTCTGCGGAACAACGCGTCGTGATTGGATGACTTGTACGGAGCTTTGTTTTTCTTTAATATCGCGCAAAAAAAATCACAATAGTCTCCACAATAGTCACTTAAACACATTCGGATACATTTTCATTCATTTACCAGTGAAAATATGGATCTATGAAGGAGTTTTCACACCTGCCAAATCGGTCCTGCCACTTCCGCGTTAGCCCAAAGACGCGTCGTGATTGGCTGACACATACGGTGATAGTTTTTGTTTCTTATCTCACAAAAATCAAAATAGACTCCACAGCAGATAATTATGTTTTTTTTTTGTCATTTAGGCGTAAAAACAATAACCCGTACGTGTCAGCCAAAGAGATCGTATATGCCCGATGTGACGTCATCACTCCGTGGCAGGTAGGACACATTTGGTCAACGGACACATTTGGTACCAACAACGGAATATCTGGGTTACGAGCACAAGTGGAACGCACCCCCTGGATACGCCCACTGGCCCAAGACGCTGTTCAGTATCATGGGTGCTGATAGGCTCAGCTGACGCCTCCAAACGTTAAAGGAAGGGAGAGTATGGTGAATGTTTCTAAGCGCGTGAGGATGTTTTTTTTTTAAATATAATTTAAAATGTTTCCTACTTAGCGGTTTTCTTCATATCATGAAGGTGGAAAGTGCTGTAATAACGAAGGGTTTATGTAAATAGCACCACAGTATCGTGAATAAACCATGTACACGTGAAAAATTCATGCACCATTAAATGCAGTATTGATCTATTTTGAGAAGGCAGCTGTGGCATTTGAAAAGCGAAAGTTAAAATGCATCAGGATGACAACAAGTTGTTCAGGTCTGAAAACATTTTTTTTTTCATTTAAAGGTGTAAAGGACGTCGTATTGGACCGTCGTGGTGAAGAGGGAGCTGAGTCACAAGACGAAGCTCTGGATTTACCGATCGATCTACGCTCACTCCCTCACCTATGGTCACGAGCTTTGGGTAGTGACCGAAAGGATGAGATCGTGGATACAAGCGGCTGCGATGAGTTTCCTCCGCAGGGTGGCTGGGCGCAACCTTAGAGATAGGGTGAGGAGTTCGGTCATCCGGGAGGAGCTCGGGGTGGAGCCGCTGCTCCTCCACATCCAGAGGAACCAGCTGAGGTGGCTCGGGCATCTGATCCGGATGCCCCCTGGACGCCTCCCTGGGGAGGTGTTCCAGGCATGTCCTACCGGGAGGAGACCCCGGGGAAGACCCAGGACTCTCTCCGGTCTGGCCTGGGAACACCTTGGGATCCCCCGGGAGGAGCTGGAGGAGGTTTGTGTGGATCGGGAAGTTTGGGCTTCCTTGCTCCGAATGCTGCCTCCGCGACCCGACCCCGGATAAGCGGCAGAAGAAGGTGAAGGTGTAAGAGATTTAAAAAGCACTTTTATCAGAGCGATGGCAGCTGGTGTTCGCCTGCAGCCGTAATGTTGGGTGTAAACGTGCAATGGATTTTAAACGGTAATAACGAGCCGTTTGACCGTAACGAAGACGGTTAAAGGGAGCGGCGTCCGCGGATTTCACCGGGGAGAGAATGACTTCCACGAACCAGACTGAGCCACACGAGAGGCTTTCGAGGGCGAGGGGCAGGTTTCGCGTCACACCCGCAACACTAGCGCGCACACTTCCCACACTCACAAACACGATGCGCGGAGCGCGCGCGAGCAGACTCACCGAGAACACGTCGGTCTCCGCGGCAGCCATGAGTGCGGAATGCGCGAGGACGGCGAGAGCGGCGGGAGCTGCCCTCGTCTCTCGGAGCGTTGACGCCTGAGCCGCGGTGACAGAGAGACGAGAGCAGACGGACGTGAGGCGGGGGCACGGGGAGCAGCCTGGAGCAAGAGCGCTCGCCGCCCCGTCACTTCCGCGTCGCTCGCCACTCCCTCAGTCAATCCGTAAACACGACAACAATCCACCCGTCATTGCGCGGTCGGTGACTAATAAAGTCAGCGCTTATTCTGATCCAGCTTGTGCGATTATTCGTCGTGCTTTTTTTGATTCATTCCTCAGAATTAGCCACTGGCGGGAGGCGGCGTCAGGTAAAGTCCTCGCACCATCTCGCTGGTGGCGCATCATCTTTGAGGCGGTGAGAAACGCCCATTCACTCCAGGAATGTGACGCTGCAAGCCTGAACAGGAGGCGAGCCGCCACCGCGCCGTCTCCTGCGCTCCGCCTGCGTCTCCTGTCACCGCGGCACCAGGAGGACGTTCAGAAAGATATTGACACCGCCTGCCTTTTTTCTACATCTTGCCCTGCTGTGAACATTTTCTGGCTCGAGATCTGTGACTTTATTCAATGTATTTATGTCAATATAATATCTAATTTTGAATTGTTTTGGTTTGTATGAGGAGCACTTATGTCCATCTTACTTTATTATTAATTTTATTATAATCCCAGCCAGGTTTCATATCCTCAAATCTAAAGTTACTCACAGACCCCCCTCCTCTTGAATCTTGAATCAGTTGGTTTCTTCATTGAAACGAAACAATATCTTAATTCAATTCAACATTCAACCAAACAAAGAGCACAAAAATGAGTAACTGCTTGCTCTCAATTTAACATTTTCATTTGAACTACTTTGCCCCCTGGCGTTCATGTGTGTCATTTGTTGTACATTTTTATTTTTGGTTTGTTTTGTTTGTGGTTACTTTTATTTATTTTTGTTTTTGTCGTTTTCAATTGTATATGTCTATGATTTGTGTATTAATGTATTGCCATTTGACATTATAACGGACGTGTTCATGACTATATGTTTGATTTAAAAAAAAAAAAAAAAAACTAACCCTAACCACTGGCAAATGTAGTGTCTTCTAATTTTATTATTGTCCTAAACCCGCAAAATGCATTCAAAGAAAGGATCTGTTATGTATTTGCAAAAATACTATGTTATTTTATTTTTATAAAATAGAAGCACTACTTTTTGTTGGGTAGAAATACAGCAATCGTGCATAAGTGTTTCGCCTGCCCATTAATACATGTGTGTGTTTGTAGTCCAGTAGTTCAGGAAAATAAACGGATGCAAAAGAGTATCACTGGCTGAGTTTATAATTGTTTGCATGCACGTCGGGAATATAACAGGACCATGTTGACAGAAAATACGACCCACAGCTCAACAACTTTCTTTACTTGTGCAAGTAAAGTTCCTCTAATGCCACCTGCTGGTTCACTGAGCTCAATTGAATTTGACTAATAGCAAATAAAAAGTCAAATGAAGTCTCCAGCCATGAAGGTACAACGATAATATTGAGTGAAGATCTTAAAATTTAATTAAAAATACATTGAATGAAATTAAAATTAAAAGAAGAAAAGCAGAAACCACTTGCAAATGTAGTGTTTTCTAATTGTATTATTGTCCTAAACCCGCAAAATGAAAGTCAAATAAAGTCTCAACCATGAGGATACAACGATAATATTGAGTGAAGATCTTAAAATGGAGGAGCTGAACCGCTTGTAGGATGTATGCACTCTCTGAGTACTTTTACTAGACTAAGAAAAATCTGACTGCAGAAAGGGATGCTGAAATTATTTAAAATAATATTGCGTTATATTTACATTTCAAATGCATAAGCGTGTATTTTCCCTATTTAATCATGATTTTCTTCCCCAAAAACCTCTTTAAATGTGAAATTAAATGGTATTTTTATAATGGAAAATGCCCTTAAAACTAATCAATAAAATAAATCATGATAAAATTGCAGTAAAATAAGATGCCTTTATATCATTACATACATGTTTTACCTGTAGTTCTGTCACCAAAACATTCGCATTTCAAAATATTTGATTCATATTGACAAAGCAAAGTATATAAACTGAATAAAATAATTAAAAATAGTTACATTTAAGACTTTTTTTCTTCTGTCCTTCTGTTTACCTCTGGCTCATTTGCATATATATATATATATATATATATATATATATATATATATATATATATATATATATATATATATATATATATATATATATATATATATGCAATACTACTATGAGCCACTTGGAGGAGCACATTTTACATAATTTTATAGTAGTTTACTTTATTATTTTTCACTTATTTAACGTCTCCGTGATGCGTGTTATTGACAGATATATAGTTATAAAGTAAGAAAGTATGATACTAACAACATTAACATGTAAAGTAATGTGGAATTATTTGTCTATTAAAGATGTAAACATGAGAGTAGTAAGTATTCGTGTCGCCTACAGGAAGTGGAGGAACGCTGTTTCCTAAAAGAAAAGAAAAGAAAAGAAAGAAAAACAGAAGACATTATGCAAATGGGGTCCAGGTCCGCTCCCGGAACAGGAGTCCAGGTGAGTGGGAGGACAGAGTCCAGGTGTTGCGTCCTGCCTCCGCCTCCGCCGTGTCGAAAATGGCGTTGAGTGAAGACGCGGTTCTCCGCCTGCTGGTGTCCGCGGGCGGCCAGGCGACGAAAGCCGACGTGGTGGCTCATTTCCGAGAGGCGCTGGACAGCGACGACCCGGAGGAGAAGCGTCGGAACCGAGCGCTGTTCAAGACCTTGGTCAACGACGTCGCCGTGGTGAAGGAGATCGAAGGGCTCCGCTTCGTCGTGCTGAAGAAGAAGCTCCGACATCTAGTGGAGACGGGCGGGGACAGTGGCGAGGAGCCGCCGCCGCCTCCCCCGGACTCACCTGGGCCAGCGGAACCGGACCCGCAGGCGAACATGTCCCCGGTAGAACGGGCTCTCCTCAGGAGCACCGGGGACCTGAAGGTCAAGAGGATGCTGAGTTTTGAGCTCCAGAAAGGAGCGACCAAGACCCCCAGAAAACGAGTGACCTTCTCTGAAGATGAGTTGACCTGCAAGCCTCATGGTCTCCCTCTGAGGACCCCGCCCGCGCTGACCCGGGTGGTAGAGAGCCCACAAGAGGAGATCAGGAAACCCCAGATGGAGGAGACTAAAGTATCCTCGACGGTTCCGCTGGATCATCTGGAACACAAGTGGCTGGTCACCTGTGCGGCGGGTCAGTGGAACCAGGTCCTGGGCCTCCTGCTGACCGACCAGCAGCTGGCCGAGAAGCGGGACTTCATATCGGGGTTCACCGCCCTCCACTGGGTGGCCAAGTGCGGCAACAGCCAGATGCTGGTGAAGATCATGGACCTGTCCAAGGAGGGCAGCGTGGACGTCAACGCCAAGGCCCACGGCGGCTACACGCCGCTGCACATCGCGGCGCTGCACGACCAGATGTACGTGCTGACTATGCTGGTGCTGGAGTACGGCGCGGACGTCAGCATCCGGGACAACTGCGGCAAGAGGGCGCACCACTACCTCCACAGAGGGGCGATGCAGAGCGTCAGGGAGATGCTGGGTGGACCCGCGCTGCGCCGACCTCAGACCCAAGTCCTGCCGCAGGAGAAGGAGGAGTTGGACCTGCTGCCGGATCTGGCCAAGGGCTTCCAGTCCATCAGCCGCCTCTTCCAACCGCACACGCCCGGCAACAGGAAGAAGCACAAGCAGAGGCCCGGCTTCTACTCCCTCAGCGACCAGTCCGAGGAGCCAGAGGAGCACGGCTTCCGACCCCGGGTCGGGTCAGACGTCTTCACGTGAGAGGGACACGCTCCACTGACAGACTTCCTGAAGAGCTGTACACAACACTCTGGGACGGTGGGAGGAAACCTGGACTTGTCCAGAGCCTGGCAGGGAGGAGGCCCCGGGGCAGACCCACACTCCAGGGCTTGGTTTCTCAGCTTTATATTCACCACTTTATTTTGAATTATGAATCATATCATTGATGTTTCTGTGACGGAACTTAGTAACGCTGAGATTTAAATGTATAATAACCGCTAATAAACTGCTTATTCACTGTTATTCACAGTTTACTCATAACAACTGAGACCTTAATAAGAGAGTCATAGTGGTGTATGGCTTCTAATATGTGGACAATATTCACATGAATAAGCGGTTTATTAGTGGATAATACTCGGGTCAAATATCCTGAGATGTGACTCAGTAGTAGCCAGACCGAGGCCCCTCCAGGCCTCTAGAACAGTCATTCCAGAGTCTTGCGTCTTGCTGACTCAGCACTATGTGTTTGCTGTAAGAATGTACTTCCTGAAGTCGAACAGCCGGAGCGTGAAGATGCAACTGTCAAACTCGACTGCACATGAGGGGGAAACAAGCGGGTTTGTTTTGGGGTGGAAAGCCTTCAGACGCGCCGCAGTCGTCGTCCCTCCCCCGCCGAGCTTCTGTTAGAGCCTCGGGTTCCCACAGTCGAGTCTCATCATGGCATCTTCGGAACAGACTCACAGTGGAGACAAGGCCTCGAGATGAAGTTCACTGTGACGCTTCATCCCGAACTGAATTGTAATGAACAAATAATAATAATAATAATAATAATAATAATAAAACAATGTGTTTACTCATCTACCTGTTCTCCAGTTTATTATTTTTTATTTAAAATGTCACAATAAAATAAAAATATTTTGTGAACATTATGAATACGAAAAAAGTAGAAAATGATTAAGAAAGAATCAGCTACAAAAAAGTAGTATTAATAATAACAATAATATCATTACCCTCACTTCCATGTTCAGCGATTTGCGCTCGTCTTGAATTAATTTCATTTTTACCTCAATTAAACACAATATACTCGTTAGACGTTTTGCTTGCGACAATGTTTGTTGACTGAATCAGTTTCTCATGATGTTGTGGGTCAGAAGTATCGTTCATTTGCGTTTTATTAAGGATGTGTATCTATATGAAACAGAATAATAGAGTAAAAAAATGGGGCTACATTGATCGAAAACCGCGCAGGTGGTACTTCCCAAGACCGCCTCTAGGGGGCAGTGACGACTTTAAGAAATTCTCAGGATTTTTACTTGAAATTGATTTAAATATGGATGAACAATAAATAATGAACTATAGACATGAATATTTGTCTGCATATCTTTCTGAATTATAGTTAATTTTGCCCTATCGTACTATGAAAAAATTATCTTATTCTCAAAAAAAAAAGAACGCAAAAGATATATTTTTTATTTGGAGAAAATATATAACACTTTCATTTGGAAAAAAAAATGTTATATGTTATGTAAAGAATATAATTATAATATAATATAACTGTAATCGAATGTAAATTATGATAATAAACTGGTGATCTGTATTATTTTTTATAAAAAATAAAAAAAATAATAAAACCTGAAAAAATATTACATGTTACTCAAAATAAGTTTTAACTGAATTATAGTAATACTACATAAAAAATATTAGTATAATAAATACATAAATATTGGAAAAAAAATCATTTCTGACACAGAAAAGAGTGCTGGATATCTTAATTTATTCACAATAATACAAATAAACATTGTGGAATTCAAAACTCCAAACTGGCACAAAAACAAACAAGTCTTTCCAGAAAGTTCATTGAAATATTGTGTCCTAAAACAGATGAGGGGAAAAAGTGAAACCAGTACGGCACCAAAAACCAGCAATAAATCGTGTGTGCAGCAGCAAGGAAAACGTGAGAATAGGTTTGATTTCTGAGAGGAAAACACCTTCACTCGAAGGTCGGTGTCAGCTGAATTGTCAACACAAACACACACACTTGTTTTGCAAACCGAAACAGATGGGGTCGCAAATCTCCCGGGAAATGAGAACCGTACTGATCCTAAAAGAAAGAAAATCAATCTGAACTTCCTGTTTGTGGAGGAAATGTCACTGGTTTACTTCACTGCTTCCCAGAAGTTACATCACCATTTAAAAAAATAACTTTACATTCTTTTATTCTCAGGTCTTAATTTCCCTTTTATTCTTTCTCACTCTGGCTCATGAATGTTTGGGGCGTCATGGAATGGAAGCGTGAAGCAAAAGTAGCTCGGTGCTTTCACACACAAAAGGGTTCATTTATTATTTCCATATTTTTTTTTCCCTGACCTGCAAAAATACATTTCCATCATGAGAATAATGACAGAAAGAACCTTTTTGATCAATAATTTCCAGCTTGATTATTCTTTTAAAAATCTGATTTCTGAAATGAACTTTAACAACCACTGAACCTGAACTGCTTCTACTACGTTGGCAGCCAAGACGGCAAACACCTTCCCACTATCGCGGCATGAGCCTTCGACAAACACCAGTCACACCTCTTCAAGTGCCACTTTGATGTAAGCAGAAAAAAAGAGCCTCAACTTAGAATTAATATTTGTCTTTTATCATTAGTTTTCTTTCTTTTATAATTTTTCCCCCGTCCCTTTTCTGTTCTTTTGCCATAATCGGTGATGTACTTTTATTTTATTTTGCATTTTTCCATACTAAACTTTTGATTTTTTTTTTAAGCAAGCAATAGTGAGGAAGAACTTTTCGACATGCTCCCTGCCATATTGGTCCATGTTTCTCTTCTCTGATTCAGATTTTGAAATCGCAGTTTTCTCATGATATCTGAATAAATAAAGCATGTGTGAAAGCACCAAAGCGACCCCTAAATATTTAGCATCACAACTGACAAACTTGAAATTGATCCATGATCTGAAGAAATGTGCATTTTTTGTGTTCTTACAAAGTGCTTTTTTCGTTCACCTTTTTTTTTTGGTTTGTAGTGCCTTATTCTGAAACACAAGCTAGAACTAAGGAACAGGTCCTCTGTGCTACGCATCACCGCCCTGCTCAGGCTGACTCTCGCCGCGGCTCGGATACAATCTTAAAGCTTATTTCCAAGGTGTCCTCTGCTTCTTGTTAGCGTGACGGCTTTTGTCAAGGCACGGGTTCTGAGATGGGGACGAGTGTTCGGGTCAAGTCCTGCTGGGTTGAGAGCTCCTCTCAGACGATGCTGCTGTTGGCCAGCGCCTCCAGCTGCTCCTCCCCGAGCCGCTGCTTCTCCTCCAGGTCCTTCAGGCGGATCAGAAGCGAGGCCTTAGTCTGGACGAAGCGACGGTAGTCCTGCAGCTGCTCGGCTGACAGCTGGCGGGAGAGGAAGGTGGAGACCAGGTTCTCCCGCCGGTCCAGGTTGTCCTTCAGGTCTTTGGCGTCCTCCCTCTGTTTGCACAGCAAACGGTGGCGACTGTCCAGAGACTCCTGTGCGACAACAGGACGGAATGCGATGACTTTTAAAACACCACTACAGCGTCAGATCACGGAGATGCTCATGAGATTAAAGTGACAGATTAGGTGCTTCATAAAACGTTTGACAGCAGCCAAAATCACATTTCCAAACAGCCACGGGACACGAGGTGCAGTGTATCCGTGTGTCAACAGAGGGCAGGGTAGATACAAATGTCATCGAAACCAAGTGAGTTTCGGTGAGTCAGTGTAAATACCAGAGTTGCTGATAACAGCAGGAAGACAGATGAGCGTCTGATGATCAGCCGTCTGCTGCGCCTCACACAGACACCATGACATGAAGCTTTAAAGCCAGCAAGTCGGAGAAGACGCTTAAGAAAAGGGGTCGACCAACAACCTCTTTTTTCCTGTCAGAGAGCAATACATCAAATGTGCAGCTCTGTGACAAGACAGCCATTAGAGGGGCATGTTTAGAATTCCACGGTGGAAACCTTCACCTCGGTGTTTGCCGTCGCAGAGCAAACACAGCAGAGCGGCACGCCTCCCTCTGCACAGGCTGCAGACCAGGTGAAGCGTCAGAAGGCCACAGCCGAGAACTTTTTTTTTTTTTTTAATGGAGAGGATTAAGAAATGCGAGTAAACAACCTGAGGGATCATAAAACAGCCTGGGGAGGCTCCAGCCCTCTCGCTGAAATCTGCTGTGATAGCAAACAAACCTCCACCGTGAGAGACATGAAAACATGCTAACTGTTGCAACACTAGCACAGCTGAGGGAACGCCGTAACCATGGCAACGATCTCAAATCATTATCATAATCATTCAACACTATGGTGAAGGATATTCCAGAGTGTGAACAAGTGATAGAACTTTTCACGTCACCACGACACACCAAAGAGTTTACAGCCTTGCAGGAAGTGACGTAGCCCACAGGAATGATCGATGACATCAGAGAAACAGATTACTTTCACTCATCGGCAGCAGAGCCACTTGGACTCACTTTTCACTTCTGCAACTTTGGTCAGAACATGGCAGGACTTTCTACCAGAACCCAGACTGGCCTCACCTTCTCTTCGGCGTCTGTGTGCTGGTCCACCGTACTGAGGGCGTTCTGGACCCGGGCCAGTCGGGCGGACAGGCACAGCAGCAGGTTGACCACCCTCTCCAGGTCTCCGATGAACAGGGTGTACCTCTCCAGCTCCAGGGGCTGACAGCGGTCTCGGACCAGCGCCTTCAGCGCCTCCCCGTGCGTCTTGTTCTCCTGGATCTCTGCCCGGAGGTCGCTGCGCAGCTCCTCCAAAGAGCTGAGCTGCTCCTCAATGAGGGACACTAGGAGGCGCTGTGCACAGAGAGGACAGAAAGTTGAGCCGAACCCTTGACAACAGCTTTGTGCAGGTGACCGAAGCTGAGCAGCTGTTTAACCGAAGCAAACATCCGACAGGTGGGAGTCGCTGATAACAAGCAGACAGTGGTAAAACAAATGGCATCAGCAGCCAAGAGTCCCTGCAGTTACTGCAACCGCACGGCTCATAACTGTGATAAAGCTGACCTTCTTCTTCAGGAGGGCCAGTTTGCTGTGCTGCTCCTTCTGCTGTGGTTTGCTGGCGACGGGCGAGGGAGACCGCTCGGCTGCTCCGTCAGACGCCACGCTGAAAAAAGAAATCGCTCATCAAACTTGGACTGGACCGCGATGGTAAGCGGACATGGAGGCACGTGTGATGTCATGTGATGAGGCAACAGAGCACTGAGGCCAACCGCTACTGAGTCATTGGAAACCAGTATTTAGTTACATGATGGGATTCAAATGTTCCACAGTGAAACTGGAGCTGAGGACAAATAATTATCTCAATGTACTATGAATCACAAAAGTACAGCGCTGCATGAATAAAACCAATATTTATGTTCATCAATATATTTGCATTGCAAAGCAATAGGAAGAGCAACTTCCTCTCACACTGGAAAGTGCTTCCACTGCTGGTTACCTCTCTCCTCGCTGCTTCATCTTGTAGTGCTCCTCCATCAGCAGCGTGTCCTCTGAGAGCAGCTGCTCCATCAGCATCAGCGCCGTCTTGCGATTGGTCAGTGGATAAAGCGCAGGTGCCAGAGACTGGTCCGCCTGCACCAGTGCCTCCACCAGGTCCTCCCACTGAGGCTTCTGGACAGGACTGTGGGAACTGTCCGTCGCCCCCTCCGGGGTTCCCCGTCCCTCCACTTCCTTGTTCTCCCCTGTGTTCTCGTCTTCCTGCCGTGGACTCTTCTCCTCCTCCACCTGTTGAGTGACTTCAGAGACGGAGGTGCTCGGGGACATAGGGGTCTCACTTGTCTGGGGCGACAGCTTTGAGCTGGAGAGTTCACCAGACTCATTGTCTGCCAGTGCTGCCTCTTTCTGGACATCCTGTGTGATCTCGTCTTCTGGAGGGGGTAACCATAGCAACGGGTCTGTGGTGACGCCGCAGCTCAAAGAAACTTCAGGCTCATTTTTTGACTCTTCCTCAGACAGTTTGGATCCAGTTACAGGAGACGCCCTGCAGGTGAAACACACCACAGAAAGCTTTAGAAACTGAGTTACCCTCGTATCAAACCGCTTCCACACTTCCAAAACAGCAAACTACACTCCCTCCAGTGACACCAAATTCCCACCAGTGGACTTCATTCATGCAATATCCAAATCCTACACAACTTGAGCTGCAAACCCTACAAAACATATATCTGAAAGTACACTTGAGTATTTGTTGTTTAGGATTTCTCGGCTGTGCTCTCACCTGGAGCTCCGCCTGTTTTCACACAGAGGTTTGATCTGCGTGGGAGTCGACGATGTGGATTTGATTTCCTTCTCTCCACTCTCTTGACCACAAGGGGAAACTGGGTCAGGCGACTCGCTGGGTGGTCCAACAGACTTGCACTCATCTGTGACGGGTGAGTGGGATCCAGCAGATGCAATAGACTCCTTGGCTTGAGAGGCTGGGGAGATGGACCCGGCCGGGGTTCTTGCTGTAACGCGTGTGCTCCCTTCAACATCCAAAGACCTAGTCTTGGTGTCTTTTAGTGTTTTCGGACGGGTGACTTCCGGTTCTTTCCCGATTTGGTGTGACACCTGCTGACTCTTCCTGGCCCTCTCTTGTCCCTGAGCTTCTCTCTCCTGAGCAAACATGTTCCTTTTATCCTTCTCAGACTCCACGTCCCAGGCTGACTTTCTCCACAGCTGGTCCAACTGCTCAGAACTCTTACTCAAAGCTGAAATTTTTGTTAGCTTTGTTGCACCAAGTTCCTCCATGGACTTCCCTCGCTGCGCAACCATCCGGACAGGTGGCGCCTCAGGAGAGGGCTGCGGCGGTGGCGTCGCCTCAGGACTTTTCTCAGGACTGAAACAAAGCAAGATCATTGCAAACGTTTTTTGTTTTGTCAATTCTTATCGGCATCAATAATTTTTTTATTATTGGTCACATTTGAGAAATAAATAACCATTATTTCCGGACTACAGAGGCCACTGGAATATTAGCTATTTATCATCTTATTATCATTCATGACTTGCACCGGTTTGTCAGCAGCGGGTGCAGTGGTGCTGTCTGCGCCGTGCTCCCGGCTTCAAAACGCACGAGGATCACTTCTAAACTGGTTTTGCAAACGTGGTCCAGCATCGAGACTGACTCATGAAACAAACTCAGCAATGTTCTGAACTTGAATCATGAACTGGTCACATCTTTCAGCCGAGTGTCCGAAGTTCCGACACCACAGCTGGTCTCAGCTGCTGCTTCTCGTCTCCAAGAGATCGGCTCTGTGGGAACGCGGGTGAAAACTGCGAATTTTGAACGCTTTAAGGTCAACAAAAACAGCTGTGGTTTCATGGGTTTGATGTGACGAGGCTCAATATTTTGGCAGCATGATGCTCTTTAGCCTGTAAAAATCTATTAGCCGCATTTTTGTATAAGCCGCAGGGTTCAGACCCGGAGAATAAAGGAGCGGCTTATAGTCCGGAAATTACAGTGAATTAAATTCAGCTGTATATATACAATCTATTTCTCTGCCCTAAGAAAAACTGACCTCACTGTAAACATCACGAAACACATTAAAAGAGACATCAATCTATAATATTTCAAAATGGGTTATTATTCTCAGAGAAATTCCTTCCGCGGTAATCTAGTGAAAGGAATGTTGATCTGACTAAGCAGGAGGGTGTTAGCGTTCCTGAGCCACGTTGAACAGAGGTAAGATTTAGTCCCCCGTGCCACCGTGCATGCATCACTGGTGAAAGACTTGTGACCTAAAACCAGTTAAAAAATGTCCTGTTTGCTGGCGCACTGGCACATACCTCATGGTTTCTGTGGCATTAGCCAGTGCTGGATCAGTCTCATAGTCATGTGCCTGCAAACACAGAAGGGAGCAAACAAAAGGCAACAATGTTTGGTTAAATTGAGCAGAAATAAGAGTCAAGAAGGGTTAGTTCTTTTATGTAACAACATTTCAGCTCTGTCAAGAGAAATGTATAGAGATTTCAGTGAAATTTAGCTTTGATAGAGAGTGTGTCTGGGCTGCTGGTCACGTGTCTGTGAGTAAATACTGTGCGTAAGAGCAAGCGTATAGCAGTTGTATGGACTGCTAGTCTTATAAGAAAGTCTATACTTAAAAATAATACTGAACTATTCCATAGAGCCTCTTTCCATAAATAAAGCAAAATGCAAGTTTTCACTTTTCGACAATGATTGTACCTGAAATGCATGTGGTGTTGATGTTGATCTGTTCCTGAAGAAATTGGGTGGTTCTGGCTGGTCCAGGAGGCTATCAGCAGAGGCAGACTTCCCATTACCTGGACCCTGGCTCTCTCGCCACCTGGGCTGGATGGACTGACCAACGTACTGTCCTGAACACGACTGTGCCGAGAAAAACTGGGCATACCTGCATTTACAAAAACACAGTGTTGTCCATCAATTTGGAGGGATGAAAATTGTGGCCTTCTTCATACCTGACGGAGCTCGTGGAAGAATCCAGGATGCGACCTGCAGAGTGAGGTCTGTGAAGCTTCTTCTTGGGGTTTTTTTCCTGGCTGGCAGAAAGAGGCCTGGAACCCCAGTCAAAGGGTTTCTCACCTAATGAATGTCTATGTCTGGATGAGGGGGGTACCTGAGGGGCCGGCTGCTGAGGTTCAGCCACCTTCTGACCTGTCTTGCGCTCCATGTACTCAACCAGGGCCTTGTGTTGCAGGTCCTTAAGGCTTGTCTTTGAAGTGCTACAGGCTGACAGTGCCCGACTTCTGGTCTCAAACATCTTCCGGCGTGTTGCAACAAACCCTTGGTCTCCTTGTTGTGCATGTTCTTCACCCTCAGATCCGGACGCAAAGAGGGTTTCGCTTTCGTTGCCAAAGGAGCGACACGAGGAGTGCTTGGGAGCAGTGCCCACCTGGTTAAGTTTCTCTGGTTCAGAGTAGCACATCTTCTTCTGCTCTGGAGTCAAGCGTTTCTTGGCTCCGATTCGCGCCACTTGGGGCTGGGCAACCTTTGTAGGTGTAGTGCTGTCTTTTCCCGGCTCTTTGTTTAGTTCCCTCTGTTCAGCCGCGACGCTTTCACACTCTGTCTCGGTAAAGGGGATAAGAGTCTCTGTGGATGTCTCAGAGTCCTGAGAAGATGAGAATGAATGGATGGAGGTCGGCCTCAGCTCAGGTTTGGGCCTAAGACGGTGAGGCCAGGATAGTTGCAAGTCCTTCCTTTTGAATGATGTCTCACTCAGAACCTTTGACTGGACATCCTGTAGTTTTTCCTTGTAGTATTTTTTAAACGAATCATCAAGGGTATTACACGCAACAGCAAGCATGTCACTTCTTTCACCATTTTTAGTTGACACCCCCTGAGGAGACCTTTCAAGGTTGTTTGATTCTGCACGGCCCGTTTTATGAATTGCAGATTCTTTTTTTGGCTGCAACCCAGTCCTGCTGGCTCCAGTAAGGTGGTAGAGAAGAGGGGTGGTTTCTTTGTTAATTCTCTCACTGGCAACATCAGATAAAGGCTTGCGGGCACCCCGCTTTGCCTGGTCAACACTCTTGTGTTGGCTTCTCTTCTCGTCTCCTTCCATTATTTGAGGGTTTGAGCAAGGGGAACAACTCTTCTCTGGACCACAGTAAAAAATAGGATTGCTATCAGTGTGCCTGCTGATATCTCGACCCTGCTTATTGTTGATTTCCTCCAGGGAATCAAAACTTCGGGAGGTCCGAGTAGACGACAGCGAGGGTCGGTGATTCTCCTGATCCAAACTTCTCCAAATTAGATCCTTGCCCTTGACCTCGGGGTTAAAAACATCTCTGTCATCTTGAAAAATGCCACTAGTACTTTGAGAAGTCTCTTTCAGGGGTTGAGACAAACAATCCATTGTGCTATGGGATCTCTCTTTCTCTCTGGGCTGGTACCTGTGAACAATGGTGGAGCTTTCACTGCCGTCTTCCGACCCACACACAGAGTTTGTCTCCATACCTGATTCATTCATTTTACAAAGTCCAGTGACAAAGTAAAACTGACCCTTGTGCTGAATACTGCTGTTGATCACACTCTGACCACCGTCCCAGGGTTTAGAGAGTCGACTTGGCTCAGAACCAAGATAATCGTGAGCTGAATGGGCCCTTTTCCGTTGACCCTCAACATGGTCTCTGTTACTACCAGGCTTATTGTGATGGTCTCCGTTACATCCGCCAGTGCTTGAAAGCTGCCTAGGTCTCGGCAGCTCAGTCAGACTTGTGCCCCTGGGAGGTGATCTGCCCGGGATGTTTCCAGACTTTGGTTGCTCAGAGGCAACCTTGTTTTCGGTGAGGAAATGCTGGTCTCGGTGCAACTGTCCCCTTGTCTGTTCGGGGGTCTGCAGGTGAAGACGGTAGACTGGTGGCTGCGGTGCCTGCTGCGTTCTCCAACCTGCATACAGTGTGTCAGAACTGCAGCTCAATGCGCTTGTTTCTGAGTGAGACCTCTCAGCTCTTGGGGTGGTCAGACCTTGGGACTGTGGGCGAGTGCTGAGTCTGGGTTGTTGTGGCTGTGGCTGCATAGGCTGATGTCTATTCCCATGGCGATGGCCCTGACTGTTTTCCAAGTTTTTAGTGGCTATGAAACTATCCAGACGGGTTGGGATGGGGGGAGGACGGATATAGGCGTTGACACCGCGGGACGGACCTTGTGAAGGGCCATCCTTCACCAATGCCTTGTTGTTGGACTGGAAACTATCGCTGCCATTCTGGTGGTTTAAATTGCTGCTTGGATTATTGCGATACTGCTGTGATATTGCCTCCACAGAGCGATACAGCTGATCCATTGTCTTCGGGTCCGCTTGGAGAAACTGAGAAGGCTGGCAAATTGACTTAACAAATTTTAGGTCTGCATAGTGGCCGAAGGAACTGGACTGAATGTCCTCTTGGAAGAACGGTGAAGAGTAATCGGGCACAGTGGAACCGCCAGAGAAGGAGCTGTAGGCCGAGTCTCCTTTCCCGTGCTGGTGGTGCGCAAACTGCTCTACAATGCTGCTGTTGGACTTGGCCGGTGACAGCCGATTAACGGGCAGGTTCAGTGGGTGGAGATCCACGTTGCTCATCCTTTCAAAGTGAAAATTGTAGGAATCCATTGAGCGTGAGGAACGATGCAAGGGCGGAGTTTAAGAAGGGACAGAATACGCACTGATACATGTGGCTTCCTTAACAGTGCAGCTAGGGGGAAACCAACAGACTCAGAAGAAGTTTCCACTTGGTCTTGGCCACTTAGGTCATATTAATCCCAGTTCCTTGTCTAGCCAATACTCCTTTGAATGATCAGCACCTGAGTGGGAAAAACACAACAACAAACTGTTTTTATCTCATTTGGTAATTGTTCAGAGCCCCAAACCCCAACTGGATTGAGAGCATGGAATAAACACCTACTATACTTATTAAACAACGACAAAAAAACCCATCAAAAACTGGAAAGAAGAGTCACACGGAATGTTATCCTAAAACCATGCAGCCCTACAATCAGGACTTAACTTGACTGGGCATTTTAAGGAAAGGGCTCAGCAATAAACTAAGCCACATAGACACTTTTATAATATGTTTACGAGGCATTTGAAGGTCAACGTGATATTTTAGGAGAGATAACTACAGGTTGTAAGGAAGAAGTATGACTCCTCAACTGAAAAATGTTTATTATGTTCTCTGAAGGAGGCATAACAGTGTCAGATTAAAGGTGCTTGGCCGGCAAGTGCTGTGGGAAATAGGGATTTGGATCCCAATGCTGTGAATACAACTCCTAAGCTGAGAGAGTTTCAATATGCAGAACAAAAGAATTGTGGTGAAAAACCTGCAGAACTTGTAATTATTGTTTTTATTATTAGTCATAATATATTACAAGAGATGGTGGTTATTTTTTAAGTTATTATTTTAAGTATTTTGCCATGACCAGTTGCTCCTGCTAGGAAAAAGCTATATGAAAGTTAAACCCGGTCAGCAGTCTGTGAGACTCAACTGGAGGATTTGACCTAGGTACTCAGTCTGATTTGAAACTTTTAAATATGTGGGATTCTTTTCTAGTTCTCCAACTTGAATGGGATACTGCACAATATAACATATATGTGTTAAATACCCCGCAGAAGCTGGACTCAGAAGTAAAATCCATGTTTATGGTGGATCACATCGGACCACATATTTCAACAAAAGCAACCAGCAATGTCTGTCAGTTGATTCCATAATGATAGCAGGCAAGTAGGTCAGCGCAGAAAAGCACCTGTTGAAGGCGTCAACCAGCATCAGCGAAGCCTCTAATAAAGAGCACCGATGGTGTTGCTACATGTTGCACCACATGAGGGAAAAATGTGGGGAATTCCTCGAGACCAGTGGGTCAGTCATGTGCCATGTTAATACTTCTTAAAGATACTCCTTTCTCTCTAGGTGAGTGTAAATGAGCAACCACAGTCGCTTAAATATCCCATGCTCCACATGGCCAAAACCTTCCACAGCAGGTTTCGCTTGGCAGTGATTGTTGGTTTCTCTCACATGACCAGCTTGTTTTTTTTTAAGCTCCAGTGCTGACATGCAAACACAAAGGTGATTGTTGCCAACAAAAAAGGAGCCAGCGATACAAGAGTGCGGCTCAAGAGCTGGGCCTCACTGCTGATGTGAAATTGAATATAGAGAGCAAAAACTGAACTACACGCATCCATATTCTTTCATTCATTGTAGATTCATTTCTTTCATGGGGTGAGGTCGTGGGGGCAGCAGCCACAGTGAAGGGGCCCATACTTCCCCCTCCCTAACATCCTCCTCCAGCACTTGTTCCAAGCTAGTCTACAACCTCCACTCAAAGGGACAGGACTTGAACTCCCCACAAAGGAGGTGTCAAGGAGACATCCTGAAAATGTGGAGATGCAGTTGGTCTGCTGGGACACACAATTACAAACATGTCAACCAAACTTTTTTTTTTAAATCTCAAATGTCTATGACTTGCATTTAACTTTGAGTCAAATGGGGACTTTCAACGAACTAACTTGAACAATGTTTTGTCATATTAAAGCCACAGTCCTGAATTAAATATTTCAAAAACACGTCATCCACAGCAAGTAGGATGCAGCAAACTTCCAAAACTCACGCCGAGACTATTCTAGGTGGTCGCTTTGCATTTCCACACAACCTGCTGAACAAAAGCCCGTTCCAACAACAGTATCAAAGGGGGATGCCGTGTATTTATGAGGAACTTCAGTGAGTCTGGGAGAGTCTGTTAGTGTCCAGCTAAAGTCCACAGCGCTCCTCTTCCCTCCGCAAACAGAGAAGAGGCTCCCAAGGGGAGGAGGGGGTGGTGGCACTCAAGTGGAAGTGATGGAGGGGACAAGCAGTGACTAAATGTACAGGAGCGGGAGGGAGGGTGACCGGTCCAGACAAACACACTGACACGCAAACCAAAACACGAGTGGAACAATGACAGCAGCAGGACTGAAAGCAGATTATTAGTCAAAGGAGGCTGGGAAACGTTGTGAGAAAGTTTGATAACTTGTTAATTTAACAGTACTGCAGATGGACTTACCCAAACCTTGTGTTTGAGCACAAATCCAATCCAGTCATAGCAAAGAACGGCCACAACAGAGACTAACTCACTAAGTCACCAGCCGGATATTTGAGAAGAAACATCTATCAGATCTCTTCTTCCTCTGAGAGCCGAGGCTTCCCAGCGAGAGCCGCCGATTGGCCAGCCGATGACGTCCGGCTCCCTGATGCACAATGACAGCAGCGGAGGGAATACTTCACTGTGCTGGATAGCTGCTAGCGCTGCCGGCTGGATGAACAACAGACGGAGAGAGACAGAAAGAGGAGGAAAAAAAGAGGCCTCGCATTCCTGGCTAGCTTCAAAGACGGAGCAGAGCCCAGGCACCATTCATTCCCAAGGCCCCGAGCCCGGCACATGGAGACCGGCCAAGGCAGGAGGGAGGAGGGAGGGGGAAGAGGTGGTGTGATGGCCAAACTTCTCTGGCTCCTTCGCTACTTAAAAACTGTCACTGTGATCTCCTCCATAAAACCGCAGGTATCAGGAAGTAATCACTCACTTTCGATGGTGACTGCTGGGTGTTGGGCTGTCCAGAAAACAATTACCAGCCATCCTGGGAGGAATGATTATTTTAATTGCACTGAAGTCACCGTGCCGACTTCTTTGAACAACGTATTGTTGTTAGCCTTGGCCCGATGAGCCGAAGAGCCGGTCTGTTGAGATTGTCGCGCTCCTGAAGACGCTCATGCGGGAAGTGAAAGCTCACAGATGGTTTCTATCTCCCTCAGGGCTTAAAAAAGAGGAGGAATCAGGGGATGTATCCATTAGTATCTGCTACTTTTAAAGAGCTTCAGCCCAAAACCTTCAGAATGAAATGCGTCTCACTGTCTTTCACGTCCGGCGACTATCAATTTTGGATTTCATATAAGTGAAATAAGAATCCAAAATGAATCAGACTCATCGTTGAAAAGGAAAAAAAAGACATTGCCAATAGAGATGAAGGTAAAGGAGTTGAAGAAGCACCTGCAGTTCGCCGGACATCTTCCCACTCAGATTCGTGTAAATAATGATTTGACAGAACTAATAAATGAGAGAGCAGGTGGTGGGGCAAAATGAAGAATGTTGAAGGGGCGGGGTGTCGTTCCTCTGTGCTTATGTTCTCCAGCATGACCTTCACTATGTAACCACGGGACTGGACCACCGACTGAGCGGAAGGTGCACGACATGACGCTTAAAGTGTAGAACAAAAGGTAAAATTAAGGGTTGGAAAGCCACGCAGGGCGGATAAGTGGATAACCCAGCATTGCCTGCCAATGAGCTCCGGGCCAAAACCTGTAAGCCTGTTAGCGGCGCTAAGACTGTCGATGGAGACGGCGATGAGTTGATGGAACGGCAGACCTCTGACTGAGGAGCTAACTGGATTGTTGGAGTCCTCACAGACATACAGTCAACAATGATCATCAGCATTACACTCCACACTCAGACCTTCTTAACTTCACTCATCCACCATGTTCAGCCACTAAAAATGACTATAACTAAGCCTAACATAGTGATTGTGACTAGTGTGGTGCAGTTGCTCAAGAATGAATCTTTATATTTTGCATTTTTCACTTTGTCCAGTCTTTTGACTTTGTTGCTATTGATTGAGTTTCATGACCTGTTTCAGATCAACTTTTTCAACCATCACATTTTTTGACACAATTTTGACACAATTCTTTGAAAGTTGTCAGTGATGATTCCATCAGAAAGTTCCATCCATTAATCTTCTGTAGTGGCTAACTAGCTAAAATCTTTTCTAAGGAAGACCACAGACACATCCCCTGGCTTTTGTTTGGCCATGAAATTTAAGTTGAATTTATGCAGTTCAGAGTCGGAGCAAAGGCAGACTTACTTTAACAAGGGTTGACTGTAGATGGCTGACCTGGGACAGGGCTAGTGGGCACACACAGTGGAAGCGTAATTCCTCCTGGATGTCAAACAGAGAAAATACAGAGATTAAGTGCGTTCATCTGAGTGGAGGAAGTGGAGGCTGCCTGTTGCCGGGCAGTGCTCACATCAATGTTGAAAATCTCAAGCTGACTAAGGGAAGCTGTCACACTCTAATAAGATCTGCATTCCTGCCTAGATTTAATATTAACACTTGCTCTGCCAATTTGTAACATAAAGAGAAATACATTCACTATAATAAAGAAAGAGCTTCTGTGGTGAAGAACAAACCAGGAAGTCTTTAAAGGCCGCTGTGAGAATGAGAAACCTCGACTGGCTTCAGAGAAGTCAATCACTTTTGCATCAACCCGATCCAGCCACAGCGGGATCAGGTCATAATTCTCCAGGAGATTTGTTTGTTTGTGATTTTTCTTAGAATTAGGTCAATAAGTTGACGCAATATTGACTGAGCGGCCATGAGCAGAAAGTAGGGCATTCACCTGCCTTTGAATCACCTGAGAACGAAAACAGTGACGCTATTCCTCAACGTTTCCATGAAGCGGCAGATCAACTTGGAACCATGTGTAACACCGGCGACAATACAGGAGCGGCGGCGACAAAAGGAAGGCAGAGCTTCGGAATGTGTGAAAGGAGCAAGAACACAGACAGAGAAAGAAGAGATGTCCGAGCAGGAAGCTCAGGGGAGAAACAACACACCAGGGAATGACCCACTTCCTGCTCCGAAGTGGGAAAAGGCTTGGACGATGGCAACATAATGGGAAAACTACTTTTACATTATCCTTATCACGGTTGGCTCTTCGAAGATGAGCTCATCCACCTCCGAAGAATGCTTCACATTAGCCAAACAACAATGACACTGTATGGTAAATGACGCACGTGTGAAGGTCCTTCATCCCTTCCAGAGGACTTCAGTTCCCGCTGTTATATAAGCAGCTGTGGGTTTGAAGCTTCGTAATGAAGTCACCCTAAAGGCCTCTAGCAGCCACTGCAGTGGTCACCATGACTGCAGCAGCGGGCGTCGACCGGACACACTCCACAATTCATCTATTGTCCCGGTGATCAAGCCAATCATGTAGAATGCCAGTCTACAAGTGGAGTTTATATAACTACCATCAGTAGCAGTGATAAAAGAATTAACACACTAGATAACACAGATATGTGAAAAATGTCAAACTGCTTGGTTTTGTTCACTCTGGTGCGAATCAATTCTAGGTCATCGCTACGTCGCATATTGAAAATTCATGACATTAAGAAAATATTTTGATAACTATGTCTCACTTTAAAAGGCCAGCGTTCGATGAAACAGTATTAAAAACAACAACAAATTCAGTGACAGGAAAATCCAAATATGTCAATGAGAAAATGCTTCACAATTAAAAGTTCATAAATGTAATGTACTTTTCGTAGAAACTCCTATTGAAAATGGCCGGGGCTTTGTTGAGTGGCAGTTGCGTTGTTTATTCATAGACTCATCTCAGCAAGATGGGAGTCGAACTTTGTCCCAGCCTGCTGATGACAACATCGCCCTCAGACTGTCTGAGTACAAGCTTGTAAAAATGTCCTGTAAAACTGTTTATGGACACAAGTATTCTCCGTGCTTCGACACAGGGTCAGCCAGGGGTCACCAATGTGGCCCTTGATGAACGCTTTGCTATAATGGACTCTGATCTAACCACTACTTCACCTTATTCACCGTAAAGTAAATACCGGGCTTGACACACTTACCACACAACATTGTGTCTAAGAGTGTTTTTCCAATGGTTTTATGCTATGACATCCGACATGCATGGTTACAGTTTCACCTGCATCTCCTGTTCAAAATGTGCTGCTGTTTGCTTTGACACTGAACTTCGGTTTGATGATAGATGTGGGCGAATCATTATATTGATTCCACCTTGCCAGCTCACTATATCTGCTGCATAATTCAAAGAACCCTCTGCCGTGCAAGTTCAGTAACATATATAGAACGAATCATAAATATACATATGTAAACCATGTATATGTACATACTGTAGGCTGATTGACCTAGTTATGTCTTAATCATCTTAGCATGCCAGCACTTTGCTGGTGAATGTTATTGTAGGTGCAAGTAGAAAACTGGAGGCTAGGATGTGTAAATGCACTTGCAATATTGAAAGTCATTTATTAAACCATCATATTTCAGTGTGTGTGCCGCCTAAAAAGGTTCCCAAATTTAAGTCTATACTGCTCCTTATTCACTTGTTTCCTTCTGGTCTTATCAGAGCCTTACTGGTATTAGAACCAGAACACATACAGTACATAGGATAGTCAGTTTTGTTCACGCATGGCTGCCAAACAAGTTTCCTCAAGTTTTGTTCGAGAAGCTGAAAGGGATCAGAAGAGGGGAAAAAAGTAAGAGATGTGGGTCCATTATGTCGGTAATCCTTCCTGAAGCATGAAGCACCAGTCCAGACTGACAATGCACCTCCCGTCCCAGCAGCAGCAGGACGACAAGGAAACATTTGCTCAGTGTTGCAGCAGATATTTGAATTGCAAAAGAGCCAGACGGACACACTGTGTGGGCCAACGGTTGACGTTAACTCCCTACAACATGGCTGCTTCAGATCCAGTCGACAAAAGGCCAACACCTATTCTTTGGGCAGATTCCTAATTCCAATCCAGTCAGGCGCCGACTCGGCCACACTGACCTCCGAGGTCTTAACGAACTGGAGATGTCGGGAGCAATTAAGCAAACGAACATGGGCAACATTTTCGACATTTCTGTGAGGAATGGCAGGCGGGACGCGGATGGAAAATTCAAACTCTGGAAAGGAAGATGTCGGGTGGGAGTCAGGATACACTCCACATCTCTTCTTCAGAGCATGGATTTATCAGTCTTGGCAGCATTCCATCATCAGCTTCATCTCCCAAAAAAAATATTCGACCTACATTTAAGCAGGAGTTTATGAAAATGAACAAACTCCCAAAAAGTAGGTCAATGTTTGACAGATCATTTGATCCTTATTTTGACAGAATTCCCTCCCTGTGTGTGTCTTCGGGACACTGGCAATGAACAGAATTTGCTTTGGATCTTCTTTTTTTTTGCATTTGATCTTCAAATTTAAAATAAACCTAACACATGGTTGTACATTTTATCAATTACAAAGGTTGATTTCGTTAATGACTATATTAATTTCCAAACTTTAAGAAAAAAATAACTAAATAACAGTGGAATTATTACTTGTTCAGCATGAAGACAGTGAAACCACACAGCCATTAACACTCCTGTAAGGTTTAATGACACTATAGGAGGTCAGCACTGTGACCCGGTAAAAATCATTGTTCCTCCTACACCTCAGGCTTCAGACTTCAGGCAGCAGCCCACCTCCTATTGAACAGACATCAAAGTACAGCAGCCACTGCAGCACCGGCTGAAAGTTAACCCTCTAATTGTAATGCTGTTGAAACGTTTACAGTAATTTAATAGCACTGATGCCCACGCTCAGGAGTCGAGTGATTTCCGATCCCCATTGTGTTTCCCGGGAACAGGTGTGTAAATCGGGGGGTCTGATCACAATGGGGGCCTCTAACTTTAGCAGCAGCACAACTTGTGAACCGCAGCGAGACTTCAGAGAACAGAAAACCCAACGTTGACGTGAGAAAAGAGGCAGCCATTGGTAAAATCTGGTTCATTTTACGATGTCGGGGTGACAATGTCCAGAAGAACTGATGTTGGCTGAGCACCCTACGGTTTATTTTTCAATTCCGTCCACCCACAACTTGATGGACAAGGGTGAAGCAGAGAAGGGGCACCTTGGAGACGCACAACTACTCTGACACACACAATTCCCCCAACAAAATAACAATGAATGTATGTTCTTGTGACTGTGGGAGGAAACCAGAGGAACCCGAGGAACCCCTGAAAGCACAGTTAGCACACGCACACTGCCCACAGAAACTATTGTGTTTCTCTCCAACACGAGTCTGATAAGACCCTCCATCAGAGGTGATAACAAAATAAACCTGTTAGTTTGTCACTTGAAAACTGACTTGTTAGGGTAACGTATGGTGAACACTTCCAAAGGTTTAGACAGTGAAAAGGGTGTGTTTAAAGCGATAGGTCTCATGTTTCTTGAGACTATTTCATCAGTAATTATTTTAAAAGTTTCTCCAGGTCAGATCAGACAAACACAAAAAACCTCCGGCCACATCTGACAGAAGGATTGATACCTCAACATCCTTCCTGCGTCCACATCAAGTCTCTCAAGTGACAGGCCCTCAGCCACACCTTTTCATCGACTCTGCGTAACTTGAGGAGGCCACTAGAAATGTTGGCTTGCTGTATCACAGCGACATAATACTTGACTTTCTCCTTTATATATACAAATAAAACAATCCTTCTGTTCTCTGGAACAGCCTCCTCAAAGAAATTTCATCAAGAGGAATTCATAAGTACAATTACACCGTCAGGACTGTTACATAACAACAAAATTCAATATGTAACTAAAGATCCTGCAAATATTTTTCATGCCTTTATTACAAATTGGCCGTGTCCCAACAACTTAGATCATTGTTTGCCATCGCGGCACCTAGCCAACATAAACAGGAGAACTTTCTTGTCACTTTTCTTCTGTATTTGTTTCAATAAGAAATAATCTAAAATTCACAAAACAAATTGAATAATGCTGAGCACCTCTTCCGATCCTAAGTATGGGAGCCAGAGAACCAAGTCATAGCAGCACAGTGGTTGGTATATTCTCCCAAGCTATAGGATAATAGCAAGCAAGTGCAGTGATAACTTCTACATTAAACGTCAACAACATTCTCCTCTTTATAAACAAATATTGCAGTACAAATAGGTCACTATTCATCTGCCACATCTGCACACATACGGTGAGACATACGACACTGCCATGTCACAATAAGGGTCCTACAGGTCCTAACAATAGTCGAGGTGTGGTCCTGACAGATAACCAGAGCAGGCAGACAGGCGGTCACACACAACCGTACGCACTCCGAGTCTTCCCCGGGGGTTCTGATGATAGCCAGCGATAACCTCTGGCAGCCATTCATCTCCTTAATGTCAAAGTGTTCTGTGGACGCTGAAGAGGACTTTCTGTTTCTGCAGACAAAGGAAGGAGGGTCCGACAATACGAACAATTGCATAACGGCAAGTGGACGATTTGGACGAAACGCCGCCCCTGCCTGAGGAGGTTGGAAGCCATAAGTCGACAAAAGGTTTGGGGAGAAGTTGAGTCGGTTTGCAGATGGATTGGGCGATAATGGTGTTATGTCAGAAACTGTAGACAGCCATTGCGCCACAAGACCGACATCCAGCTGACAGGAGGGAAAAGAAAAGGTTGTGATGGAGGCCACACTGGTTCAGCACAAGACTTAAAGACCAGTGCCATCAAGTGCGTGAATAAACATACAATTTATAAATCTAAGAGGCAAGTGCAGCATGTGCACTAGCGTTACGGAAACAATTTGGTATCACTGCGAGGGCAGTATGTCTTGATATTCATGCCAGATACCGTTACAATATGACGACAGACAAAACTACAGCTTTTTCAGAAAAATAAAAATAAAAACATATTACAAAACATAATACAAAAGAATGAAGAAAGTCATTGTCAGTTGGGTGGTCTGGTCTTTCCTGTAAGTTGAGGGACAGGTTACATATCTGTGAGATTAACCTCTTGAATGTTCACACCTCAACACCTAGACATAATCACAATAATATTCATATCTGGAAGGTTATTATCTCACGATAGATACAGTAACAATAATCTTCACTCTCAACACTACACAGTTTTACTGTGGAGGAGAAACAATGTGGGCTATTAGTTTATCCACTCTTCCAAGATAACACTGCAAACACGAGATAACACTATCAAGCGAATGCCTACATTCAAGGAGGACTGTATTTACCGTTAAATAAAATTTGTTCAGGAAAGACTAATAATTAACAAGTGCAATATGAACATAAAACAAATACCTGCCGCGGACAACGTTGCTCTCTGAGCAGGTAGACACATGACATCGCTGGAATCGAGTGACATCACCGTGATGGACTCTACAACACGTGTTATCTTATCAACCCTGCGAGGCCGACATCTCCACAGGGCATCACGTCATGTCAATCGAAACGCCACACCTTGTGTGCAAATGAACCTCCTGGTTCTATCACACCTGTGTGAGATCTGTGAGGTCACTTTGTAACAATTGAAAGTGCAAGCAAAGCATGAGCGTGAAGTGCCTCCATGCATAGATTGCAGTGGTCAGTGGTATTCCCAGGAACCTGCATGGCTGCATGGCCTAATGCTTATTCTCGGCCCAGCAGACAGTTGGTGCCACTGTAACCAGCATCTTCTGCACCTATCATTTTGTCGGACAGTAATTTGCTGTCTCAGGAATGAGGTCATCTTGGATCAGCAGTCAAGGGGGAAGTAAGAAAAACGTTAAGCCACCTGACTCACATGTTTGGCTGTCGATAACCGTTTCACAGGTGAAATCATTTGACAACAATGGTCATTTCCTTGTCAGTTAGAATGAGTCATCTATTCTGCTGATATCGGACCAGTCCAGTTTCAGGAAAACGAAAACACGTTCCAGTCACACCTCCACAACAAGGAAACAATACATTCAAGCAGCTAAATGATTTTGAGTCTCACCTGACTGCTGCATTACCGAGCTCCTGACGCAATAAAACAATGTAATTGTAGAAACCTGAGGAGTTCCCCGACACAGTTTTCAGCCTGGCTGAACTTCCCTCACGTTGAAGAATAACCTCACGAATGAAACCAAACCAGTTCCCTGTGAAAAGCGTGCAAGGTCACAGGAAGAATGTAAACATTTGGGCCAAAAACATGCCACCGAGGGAACAATGGGTAATTTTCCACGAGGGGCCGGGTCAAGTTTGAAAAGTGGTGAATGGCAAACAACAAGTGTGGATAAATAGGTGTGAGTTTCGTAAACAGCTTCATTTGTAGCAGAGTGAAACGCTCACGTTTCAACAATCAGAGCTTTGGTGATGCAGGTGTGGTTTATATGGCCCTGACCGCGTGTTTGCTTCCATCTTTGTTTCCGGCTTCTTTTCCTCTTTAATCTCACGGCAAACACTCACAAAAATCAAATTACAACCTCTCTGCACAATAGAATACTTTTGAGCTGGTAAAAAGTTGAAACTTGGGATTCATGCTTTTGAGTACTCTTTTAAAATAAGCATTATTAGACACAGCATTATTTTTGGTCCCACTAATCTGGTCCCGGCTTTCGTGGGACTAAAGGCGGCTAGTGACACAACATCTAGCCAACTACATTCAAAAACTACACTGGAGGTGAAATACTAATGTTTTGTAAAGACAACACAAACGCATACATCAGCAAGAAACAAAAAATGTTAATGTTTAGCTGGCGTTTTGACAAAAAGAAAATGCTTTCTCGTCAAGAAGACACAAGTTGCGGCAGAAGTGGTGCTGACTGTTTAGCTTTAAGAACGATAACTCTGGCTTCAGCCTCTTGTGTTTACACTGAATATTTTTCAACACAAGGCTATGTTGTGCCTGTAGGTGGACGGACGTCGCGCCAGGTCAGCGGCCTGCTCCTGCATCCCGCGAGGACAAACAGAGAGCCCAGTGTGCCGGCCACTTCTCTCGCCATATGAACAACGCGGCGCATGAGTGCTTCAGTTTCAGCGGCGGTACAAAACACCAGTGTCCTGTTTCCCCCCGCCGACACAGGCCTGTCACGGCCACAGCACCTTTTGTTCCCGCTTTAAATAAAACATGGAGCCGTCATTAGGCAGAAAGGCCCCCTGTGCATAATTCAGGGTGAAGTATCAGATCAAACTGAGGGGACAGGGTTAAATGAGAACAACAAAATACTGACGTTGTTTGGGGAAAAAGACAGATTATAACCATCACATGGAATGGCAACATCATGGAGGAAGGAAGAGAAATATATTATCAGTAATGACTCGTCTTACAACCTAAAAGATAAGGAACAAAAAGCTCAAGAGACATGCATTTTTTTTCAAGTTATAAAGTGGATGTTGCTTATTATAGCAGTTTTACTATATTTGAAAGTTGTGTGAAAAATAACAATAACTACTTTGCGAAACTTTGAAAGTCGACAGGAGCCATAAAAAGATATCAAACTACAGAACATAGATAACTTCAGCGAGCAAACTAACAAAACTATGTATCAAAAGAGAATGCAATGATTTGTGTCTTTTTGTGACTGTATCGCAGTTTATGTTTGATTTAAATATGCTGCATTTTTTCAATCATATTGCATTCATAATTGTGCGCACATGGCTGCAGTAACGGCAGTTAAACTCAGGCACTAAGCATCATAATTCCCCTTCGCATTTATGACTTTTAACTGCCTTGTTAATAACTCATTACTTACCACCTGATTTAAATGGCAAATTTAAATAGCAACTTTTCAGACTGAGCGGAGAGAATCCTAAAAATGAATACACGTTTGTTTCAATCCTTTCAGCCAATCGCGTCCAAAGCCAGGTATAGGGAGCATTTCCAGCCCTTGTCTCAATTTTTTTTTGTGGCTCTAAAGCGCTGGAGGGTAAAAAAAAAAACACCAACGCTCCATTGCAACTGTAAACAATAATTCTCAAACATTACATAAGCTCTTCTAAACACGATCCCATGAGTCAAATGAGAACACCACTAGTTACTAAGTGACACAGTTGTCATTACTATGCTCCTGCTCATCTGTTTTTAACTTGAAGGTGCGAAAAACTCAGCCTAATCTTTGAGCACTGTCAGTTCCACATGTTTAAAAGAGTAGATTGGGACAACAAGACACTATTTTTGTAGGATTATATCTACATTATAACGTCAGACTTAAGTCAAGAAAAAATATATTTACTAATGATTGCACAATTACACAGTAATGTAAGTTTTATTACACGATAACTACAGTAGTTCTACTAACAAATGGGTTATAAGATTAAAAAGCTCCAAAAGAAGCACAGCTGCAGTGAATTTGACGTAGAATCGACGGTGGTGAGGCAGGAGATGTAAACATGGATGCTAATCATTCACCGTGGACTAGTGACGCTGCTATTCCTGTTAGCTCCTGGAGAACAACTACAAGCCCTTACAGCGTGTTTTCGGACAAAGTTGAACACTTTTCAAGAACGTAATGCAACTTCAACAAAACTAATGAGTTATATTCATCCACTGTTTCGGTGTTTCCGCTGTCTTTTTTTTTTTTTCCTTTTAACGACCTGTTGACAGTCGAGACGGAACTCGACACCGAAGCACCTGCTGCGCTCAAGCTAACTTCCACATACCTGACGGTCCCCGGTCACTCCATCGACTTCTTCCCGCTCCTAGTCTCGCTTTTTCTGGAGGCTTCTTTCCGCGTGTATACACCGCACAAAAAAGGTCTACTTGGCGCAGGTCCGACTGCCTCGCTGCTAAGGAGCTTTCTGCCCCACACTGGAGTCCACCTTGTTCCCTGGAGGCAGCAGCGGATGATAGGTAATGGAGGGAGGAGTGCACCAATCCGACTCAAGTAAAGGCGGGCTTTGTGGGTAAACGATTTCCTATTGGTTCAAAATAAAAAGAGAAAGCTGGACTTTCTCTCTCCAACATGAGTTATCACAGATAGTCATTTAAAAATAATAATAATTAAAAAAAAAAGGCCACAAATGTACTTCTTTGACGATAAAATATTCATAAAAAAATGCTATATATACATATATAGCATTTAAATGCGTATAAACACACATACACACACACACACATATATATGCGTATAAACATACATATATATATATAAAATAATCGAAAATTATATATATATATATTTTTTTTTTTTTAGTAACTAGTGGTGTCCTCATTTGACTTTTTTTCAACCTATTAACAAATACATTTTAGCAAAACAAGCTACAAATGCTTGCAATTCTGTACAGAAAATGTGAATTAAGTAAAACATTTATTTATGTTACAAAATTAATTTGAAGAATTATACACTCAAAAAATAAGTGAATGAAAAACTGAATTTGTTTAATATGTCAGGAGTATTCATGACACATTGTCATGACTATGATAAATCTATTGGACTTTGTGATATAAGTTGTGTTAACTAATAATACTGTAACTGTTATAATGAAAAGAAGCCATGACATAGAAGGACCGAGGGGATGAATATTTTTCACGTCAGCTCAGTCATCCAGAGACTCAGAGCGGAGCTCAGAATGAGTGAAAAGCAAATAAAATCGAATTAAATGTATAAAATCAGACATAAAACACAAGCAAGAGCCACGATCGTTGCAACATTTAAGAGTCATATAATTTAAATATACTTGAGTATATGTAGGTGGAGATTAAACATAAGGCGACAATGAGAATTAATAGTGTTACAATGGTAAGTGAGGCTGAAGTTCACGCCTTCAAATTACCAGTCACCTACATTTTATGCGCTTGACACTTGTTCTTAGATGCAAAGAACATGTTGTATTGTGGGTCAGATGTTATCTGTGATGACTATTTACTTTCAGTCTCACAAAGTCGGTCACACGGAGAGGCAACAAACCCGCGTGAGTTCAAGTGAAACCAAAACCTCTTACGAAGCAACTTGCTAAAAAACATTGGTACCATTTGAGGGTGATGAAAAATTCTGAGGCGGATGTTGTTCCGGGGGACAATGGGTGAGGTTATGGAGAAGAACTGTAGAGGGAGACAGACAAACAAAAGACAAAAAATAAAAGAAAGCAATACAAGATTCTTATAAATTTTATTATTGGGGACATCACTGTGATTGTGCGTAAAATGTCCGAATATATTTAGCAAAATACATATTTATTGAGTGTTCACTAGTGAGCCTATATATTTTTTCTTTACTTGAATTTTTCCTCATTTCAAACCTTTTTATATATATATATATATATATATATATATATATATATATATATATACACACACATATATATATGAATATACTTTTTTTTAAACTAAATATATTTCCACATTCCTGCTGCAATAATTTTCAGACTTTAAATATTAATACTAAGCGAAGGGTGGCCGATCAGACAGCGCCATCTATTGAGCTCCGGTAAGAAAGGTTTAAAAAAAAAAAAAAAAAAAAAAAGGCAGGCAAAACATGATCATATATATTTTTATTCTCAATACGACAAAATACAAAGAATAGGACAGACTCTCATTAGTCACAATTAATACTCACTTCACAAGAATGCTTTTAAATTACATCACCTAAGTTTGAGGACCAAACTTCAACGAGTACCTTTAATCAATATTGCATCCATCATATATAGCTTCTCTACTGCCGCCGCCGCGCTTCAAACTAATGCTGTACAGACGACGATTTAGAAAAGAGGTTGTCGCCCAACATACTGTAGAAACTGCTACCGTGTGTAGAGAAATACCTTTGATTCAAAAGACGCCGGGGATTAAAAAATATCCGCAGAGGAAGAAACCCAGCCGGGTTCACGTAAGACTGATCCACGTTCCACATTTCATCTGTGACAAATACAGAGACGAGCGATCCTGAAGCTGATATGGCTTCCGTACACGCTCCGAGGAAGAAAGGAAAAATGTGCATAAAATATCTGACATATTTACAGCATTTCCAAAATTCAATAAAAACCTGTCATAGAAATTCACCCTTAAAGAAAAGTCGTATTTACAAACTATACATCTGTTTTTAAATAGAAACATGCACGCCTTCCGTGTGGACACTTACCCTGGATTCAAGTTAATATTAATAACTACTTACAGTGAAATCTCATCACCCCGACACATTTACAGCCTCCCATTTCCTTTACGGTTAAAATAGCAAAAATAGGGGCAGAAAAATAAATACGCGTTAAAAATAAAATGCTAAATTAGTTGTTGCCGACTTCCAAAGTGTACCAGTGTATGAAGACATGAACTTTCCAGAAAAGTGGCCTCCAGCTTTTTTTTCCTTATTTTTTTTTTAAGTATAAAATGGCTAAAGCCATCGCTGTTTGGTGGTAAAAAAAAAATATTTACACACAATTAGGCTAAATTAGCAAAAAGCTAAAAGGCATTTGAGTCCAACAGGCAGAAAAAATCCTCCGCAGACAGTGTTGTAAAAATCCTGCATAGATTAAAACAATATCTCCTCCGCACGCTTTTAAGAGGGCGAGAGGCAAGAACGGGAGTCGGGGTCAAAAACGGGGCAAAGTTCATGGCGACAAAAAAAAAAAAGTGCTAGAAATGTGGTCTTTTTTTGTAAAAGATATAATCTCATTTTGAGAATTCGGAAAAAGTGACCTCACCTAACTGTCAATTTAAATAACGCTTTCAACCCTGTTCGTCTGCTTTCTTGATGTGAAACTATGGGAAACTAGAAAGAAGAGAAAAAAAATTTGGAACCATTGAATGTCGTGGGGAGGGTAAAGGAAGGGATCATTTTAAGTGAAGGAGGACTTGCTTAAAATCATTAAAATATCCATCAGATTTAATTTTTCAGCTCATCTGAGAAAGTCTTGTTCATTGAATGCTAAAACTGGTGGCTCCTCTATTTAAGGCTTTAAGGTAAAGACAGTTTAAGTAAAACAGTAAGGCTATAAGAAACATCTGCCAGTCATGAAATACTACCTTCAAAATGATCCGCCTTCATCACCTATGAGCTGATTTGTTGGAAAATAAATTGTACTTCACTTTAAAGGATTGAAACAGCTTCAGTTTAAACTTAGCTGCTCCTCAGTTCAAGGAGCGATATGCTGTATAACTTGATATTACTCTCCATTGTTCAGTAGCCAGGGTACCGTAATGTCATGCATAGACAGGAAGTTTAATTTAAGCCTGCAATTTGTAACAATTTCCCACGACATCATTTGAAAGCACCGCGTGACTTCAGTACAATGGCCCTCACGTGTCTGGCGAGTTAAAAAAAAATACACATGTGAGGTTAAAAATTAAAAACCACTCTGATTTTTCTCACACGTCCTGAAAACTGCATTGAATGGGTGGATATGATCTTCAAACACTCCCTGCTGTGGCTTCGACAAACACTCGCCGGGCAAACAAGCGGATGCGACAGAACGAAAGGTAACACTGCGAGCGGGATGCTCCTGGGTGAAGAATGCGGCTGCAAAAACACCGCGTGGAAGAAAAGCTGAGGCTGTTCGTACAGGAAGGAATTCAGTCCTGATCTTCATAAAGTGACTGCGGAAGTGGGCGTGGCATTTCGGGAAAGAAGAACCAGTCAAAAGCTACGTTCACACTCAAACTGGAAAAAAAGGAAAATAAAGCAGCCTTTTGTTGCTGCTCCTCTAATCCAGATTATATGGTGCCGAACACAATAACATTTCAGATATTTCATTAAATACACTTAAAAACAGTTGTCTTAAAAAGAGCCATGTTCAATAGCGTCTAATGTCTTGGAATCTTAATATAGAAAGTTTGTTAAATACCGAGTTTAAAATTGAGGAAGCAAAAAGAAAAATAACTTAAATCATGGAGATTAATTTGAAAAAAAGGGTGAGAAAGCTGAATTCATTTTGAAGTCAAAAATAATTGAGTGAAAATTAAAGGAAGTGAACGCAGCCTTTAAATCAAGTGTTAAAAGAAGAGTCGCCGGCGTCAGTGATGTTCCCCACCGTCGACTCTCCTGCAGCTCAGAGACAAGGCACGAAAACGATAAAGAGAAAACTTGGAGTTAAAGCACCTTTGGTGGTCACAGAGGTACTTTGGTGAGAAACGGAGCCAAAGTAGCCGAGAAAACCAAACCCGGTGAATAAATAATAAATAATTCACCAAGCGCTTCCACCAGCAGATCGAGGAGATGATGATGATGAAGGCGGGTAGTTTGTTGTTCGCTCCCCGGTGACCCCTTACTCCTCCTCCCGGTCCCTGGGTGGCGCTGTTTAAAGGTGACAGGTTCTCTGCTGCTCAGTGTTTTTGGCAAGCTGGTGTAGATAATGAACACAGTGTCGGAGATATGTGTGAGGAAGCAGCCGGGCTAAGGGATGAGTTTGGCGTCCAGTCTGAGCCAGTGGAGACCCTGCCGGGTGTAGCGGACCAGTTCTGTCATGGTGCTGGTGTTGAAGATGAGAGGACCCATCACCTTGTCCAGCTCCAAGAAGAAGTCTGGAGGACACAACCACAGCAGGTCAGACCGGAGATCATGAGATGGAAAGGAGCACTTGACACTCACCTCTCTGTTCCTTGGACTGCTGCTCTGCCTGGTCCCAGACTTCTGTGGCAAACAGGAAGTTGGTGGTGACTTGGACGTAACTCGCCGCCATCTGGTGGATCCGCTGAGGTATGGTCACAGAGGAGCTAGCGCTGCTGCTGCTGCTGCCCGCCGAGTAGCCGCCAGCGGTGCCCGGGGAGAGCTTGGGCGACACAGGCGAGGGCATCCCTGCCGCTTTGCTGCAGCCACGAGAAGAGCGTGTCAGACTCCCCAAACAAAAACTACTTCCAGAATGTTGTGACTTACTTTCCCATTCCAGGGGAGGGCGCCTGTGTGTTGCTTAGAGAATTCTGAGGAGAAAAGGATGGTGTCACAAGAGGAAGCTTCAGTCAGGACTGAGTCAAGTTTGATCTTACCTTCAAGTGTTCTGTGAGGGTTTTGGAGTACTTCAGGGCGCTGTCCTTCCTCAGCTTGAACAAGCGCAGGTAGAGGAGAGACTGACACCGCAGGCTGGGGGGAAATTACATCACAAACTTAGCATCTGATCGACCATGTAACAGGGAGAACAACAGTGAGGCATCAACAGAGACAGAAAGAACACACAGCAACGATTTCAGAGTTGCTTACTTTTACAACTGAATGTAGATTTGATGACAAAACTATGTACGTAATAAATGATACAAATGGAGAATGTCTATTACTCAGACATAAAATAATTTACAAAACAAAGAAATAAAATAAATATAGAAGAAAGGACATTTTTGAGATGTCGCTAAATAAGAGATTCTTAAAAAAAATGTAATTAATTAATTTGGAGAAATTTCTTTTTAAATTGAAAGTAAGATATTAAGTAGATATTATTACACAAAGGGTTGTATCTGGCTGCAGGCAAACGTTAGTATTAGTACATTATGTGAATTATATAATAGCATTTTATTGTTATTTTCTAATTTCAATTGGTACATTTATGTTGACAAAAACAACAGTTCTAATATAAATGATTAAAAAAAACTGTCATTTAATAGGTAAGATATCTGAGTCAAAATATAGTATAGTATTTAAAACTGAAACTTAACAATGAAAATGGGCACTTTATAATAAGGTCTCTTTCAACAGGCTGTCTAAAAGTTGAAAATAAAAATGAAAATGTTTTTATGGTTGACGTGTATAAGTTGCAGTTACATACACCATCCACCAGGTGGAAACAGAAACTGGTGCGTCGTCAGTGTGAAAACGTGAACACACAAGTGCAGTGAAATGTTCTGACCCAGAGTTCAACCACGTTGTTCGAGTCCTTACCACAGCACTGCGAGTCTCTTGTCAGCAGCAGTGGCATCAGGTGCCATCGAGCTTTTTAACTTCATAGTGTATCTGTGAAAAAAAAAAGGTAAGTCTTGACATTGCTTTGCCAATTCAGACCTTGTGACGCAACAAGACGTCGACTTCTTACTTGATCAGCTCAACCGTCTCGGCGTACATGGGGAACGGAGACTTGGCCTCTTGCGCGCTTTTCTCCAGGGCGTTCCCGCACTCTATGAAGGACACCACGGCATCCAGGTAGTACACAGCCTTCTCGAAGCGGTCGACCTAAAAGAGTTCAGTTAAAGTGCTGTTAATCAACACAACTCAAGACGAGGACACACTGATGAGTTATTTATTACACTGTATTATTACGTAACATGCCTGTTCCTACATGAGTCTGGTGTTGTAAGAGACTGGAGGACCCAACTTCCAGCTACATAAGCAGTTACGGCTTCGCTTTACCAGGCAGAAATCACAACATTCGCAGAGTTAACATGGTGTATTTGGGGTAGAGCTGCAGCTGCTTAGCCTAGCTAGAGAGGGCAACCCATTGTGTCCTTAAATGTCTCTGTGTCGCCTTGTTTTTGGTGCAATGCCAACTACTAACATTCCAGAAAAACGTGCAGCCATTGTGCTCCAGCGAGATTATTTAAAACTCTGCGCCAAGAAAGTGAATCCAAACAACAACAACAGTTGAGGGATTTGCCATCCACAGTTCCGACCACAAACTTTTTCGGGAACAACAACAGCTCTTGTGTATTTCTGTGGTGAAGCAGATGACGAAAGGTTTGCATGAGCGGCGTGGGGGGAAACTTTGCGTGGGAAAAACAGCTGAGTGGCGTATCTGATAATCCCCAGGTGAGTCGGTGACACACACAGCTGTGGTAAATATAACCAGCTGCTCGCATTACACAGACACAAAATATTTACAAGTGGAGAGCTTCAGCGAAGAAGTGGAGATTCAGGTACACACTTGTTGTGACAATGCGTTGCTTACAAGGAGCGTTTTATTTACTCATGTATATTACAAGTTATGTAACGGCCTTGAAAGGTAAACAGACTCACCAGTGCGTCAGCGCTGTGTTTGAGTTTCTTGGCCTCCTGTAGGTAGTGATCAGCTGAGTGAACCCTGAACAAAGACAAATAATGACACAAAAGATTTTAAGAATAAGGTAATGAAGAAACACTCATGCACAGCAACTTCGGAAAGTGGCTCCTTATCACGAAAATATATTCTGCCGAGTTAAAACTGTTTTCTTGGGGGTGAATGTTGTTGTTAACAGCAAATATATTGATTGAAATGGTCCATATAAATCACTTGGCATTAAAGTGAGCAAATTTAACAGGATCATTAGACTTCCTTTCGAGACATAAATACACTAGTGAAAGGCTCTTTTACCTCCTGAACTGGAGTACTGGCCAATTTATAGGGTCAAAATATAAAATTCAAAAACGAACTAACTTCTCCTTTCAGTGCGCAAAAAGTTTTTTGAACAGATTAAGATCAACCATGCAAGCAAGCAAGTCAAGATGTAATGACAGTGTGATACTGCAGAGAAGCACTTTGGATCCCAAGGTCGTGCCTGGCCAACGACTATTTATTTTGTCAGCCATTGAAGTAACTCATGTTAAAAAGACACAGGATGTGGTGGAAGTATGCACTGCATTAGTGCCTTTCTCGTAGTACCCTTTCAGTAGTGGCGGGCAGATGAGGCTTCCTTAAACAGTGGCCACTCTCTGCCTTGGTTTTGAACAGCTATGTCAATGAAACCTCACAACAATTCTAAACCAAGAGCGCCACATTCTGAGCCCTAAAAATAAGTACACTGTTTCATGAAGCCTCATCAGTCTATCACTACCTTTTAGCACTCAAATTTAAACACGCTCATATGGACAGCAGGTACTGGGTACCATCCAGCAACTAGCTCGGGTACAGACGATCCAGATGGTAAATAAAAACATAAAACCAAAATCTATTCTTCCTCCTTTGAGTTATTTCTTTTAATACCTTTGAAAATCTTCAACTTATGAGGAGGAAATATTCAGGTAGAAAGTGACCTTCAGGTTCGACAGATGTTTTAATGACTGCTTCACTTCCCAAGATTCAGGTGGGAAATGGAAGACGCTTGGTTGATAACACTTAAAATAAGACATTAAAGTCCCGAGGCAAATCTCTCTGTGACCTCCACACCGCCCCTGCAGCGCCCCTCATCAAAAGCTGCCCCGCGTCTCTCAGCAGGTTCCGCTGCGGGGTTATCCACAGTGGAAAGAGCTCCTCTTACCTGTCCTCAAACGCCAGCTTGGATCTCTGAGACTTGGAGCTGTCCGTGGAGAGCGGAGGCACCGCCAGCTGGTTATCGCAGCCCTTTGAAGATTTCTCCTGTGGAGAGAGCAGTAATGATTTCAGGGAAGAAGAAAGGTTTGACGGCAGAAATAAGAAAATGTGAGCCTGTGTGTTTATTTCTTATTAATCTTAAATGCGAGTCTTTCAAATAGCTTTGTTGCAAACACCCCCCTCCTACTCTCACCCGTATCATGGCAACTTTGTTATTGACCTTACCCGGGGGAAACTTGACAGTCGGCAAACATGATGAAATATTTCAGTGGAACATTTCCAGGTACCTTGCCGTCACGTGTGCTGCGTCCCTTGTCTTCTCCTTTACGGTGCTTGGATGAGGAGCTGCTCTTGGTGCTGTGGCTTCCCTCTTTCCCGCTTCCCGTCCCACTGGATAAAGAGGTGGAGGACTGGCTGGCTGTCCGCTTGCGACTAGTGTGCTCGGCTTTCGGAGTCCGTTGAAGTCCGGACATGGACGGTGATGGGGCCGGCTCTTCTTTCTTCTCCAAAGACCTTTTCGACCTGGTGGGACATGGACATTCAAACACACCCCAGAGCTTCAGACTGCAAAACACATTTCAGTACGAAATGCGATGGACACATCATGTTATCAACAAAACAAAAGGCACATTGTTGACCAAAAAAAGTGCCAATGAATGCAGTATGAAAGGAGAAATGAAACATATATTTTACATTTGACACAACAAATTCGGGTGCAATTATAGGAAGTTTTGTTGGCAATATTTCCAACAGAAAATGAGAAACTCTGTTACTGTGCCACAATTAAACAGAACTGTATTGTAATGTAATGTCTTGCATGTATTGAATAATCATTATTAATAATAATAATAATAATAATAATACACAAAACCTGACATGATTTTCATTATTATTGTTTCCATTTTGAAAACATATCACTAATTCAAGGGATAAGTTTAGACTTTTTTACACATTAAACTACATTTTGAACATATATTTAAAATAAAATTAGCTTTCCTTAAATTACTAATTTGTGATTTTATTCATGAGAATTTCATTTTTTAATTTTCAAATGTCACAATAACTTAATCATAATTTTGTCAAAATTGTCATCAAGCCAACAAAAAAATGAATAAAAATAAAATATCAAGTCCAAAACGATATCATTGCTATATATCAACAAACACTCTATGAATGTAAATCTTCAAAGATGCATTCACTGGTTCTGAAGAGAGCGTTTCCGCTCACGCTTATCTCACTTTGGTCTCATAAATGTACTGAAAAAAGTCCAGCGAGGTTTCACTGCGGCAGATAACAAGGATACTCACTCTTTACTGCTGCTTTTATGATGAGACTGGGATTTCTCCTCCAGCTTGCTTCGCTTGCTCTCAGGCTTTGTGCTTTCCTCGTCGTTCTGAAGAGACACAAGATCGAACAAAATAACCGATAGTATCATCAATGTATTAGCAGGCTGGTCCGCCATCACGCTTTAAGTCTCCATTTGTTTCACCATTTATCATTTTGAATTTCCCCATTGTGGGAAGAACAAAGGCTTCTTTCTCTTTGGGCTTCTCCCTTCAGGGGTGGCCACAGCAGACCATCTTCCTCCATCTCACCCTGTCCTCTGCTTCCTCTTCTCTCAAACCTACAAACCTCATGTCCTCCTTCACCACGTCCATAAGTCTCCTCTTTGGCCTGCTGTCCCTCTGATATACTGGTTCCAGATCCTATCTCTCCGACATAATTCATCAATTTAAATTGCTCTTACAATTATTAAGTAGTGAACCATCCAAAATGAATCTATTTGTTGTGCATTCTAAAAACATTTTTTTAATTATTCAATAATTTTCAACTCAATTAAAATAGTAAGCTCAAGCGGTCATTGAAGGGGGAAAAAAACGTTTCTAATAATAATAATAATAATAATAATAGTCATATTTTATATAATAACGTTTTATCGCACTTTAAAATGAATTAAAACTAAGGGGAAGAGGTTTCACCTTGTGTTTCCGCTTGTTCTTGCTGGAAGTTTTTTCTGAGCTCTGCTTGCTGTCCCGGTCCAGAGAGTCCTCCCGCTCCACTTTTATCTCGGCCAAGTCTTTGTACGGTCGTCCCGGAATCCGCGACAACAAGCTGAGATCTGACAGGAAGACCAAACAGAAGTTTAACCTGATGTCGGAATGTCTGAAGAGAGCAGTGGCTTTGTGATGTGGACGGACCTATCTTGACCAGCAGGACCTGCTGTGGTGGTGGTCTTGAAGGATACCGTTCGTCCGGGTCACTGAGTGGCGACAGCAGCTCCTTCTCTTCCATGGGTGAGAATACACACACAGGGGTCCGGATGCTCTCGCTGTATTTGGGCGTCTGCGATGACGACGGGATGCTATCGTTGCCTTCTGAGTCTGACGAGGAAGAGTCTGTGTCGACAAACTGCCGAGACTTGGGGGAGGTCTTGGTTGGCGCCTTGTTTTTGCGTTTGTCAGTGGTGGCGGTGACAGCTGCGGCAGTGGGTCGCGGAGATGATTTGGGTTCCTTCTTGATGCTGGGCTTACGAGGACCCTTTGTCGCAGCTTTGGGCCGGTGAGGAATCTCCTGCGCCGGCTCGCTCTCCACTCTCAGCCCGCCCTTGGGTTCCTCCACCACCGGAACCTTTTCAGACTTTTTGGGCTGTTTCTTACCCACGGGCCGCCGGTTCCCTGTGCTACTTTCACTCTGGGCTGGGAATTTTTGTCGACCTCTGCCGCTCTCGCCCTTCTGAGCCGCCCGGAGGTCTCGGCATGGCGTTGGCGTGGAGGAATCCTTGGACCCCCCACCTTGGCTACTATAGCTGCGTCCTGAGCTGTTTTCTCTGCCTTCCTTCTTGCATTTAGTGGGAACATTGTTATTGTCCAACGGAGACGCCGGAGAGAATTTGGTCTTCTTGAACCAGTTGTCCAGCTGCCACTTGTTGGCCATAGGCTGTTCAGGCTAAAAGGCAAAGCCGAAACACAAACATTAGATAAGCAATAAAGGGCTTAGCTCAACCTCTTTTTGTCTAAAGAAAACACATCACATGATTCGGCGCTTGATAATCAATTATAATATACTACCATTCGCTCTTGTCCTGATGAAGCTCAACATCTCTTTGCCAACCATACAAATAATGGTTATGGTAATTTCTATGACTTGATTGAGTTCATTACTGTAACTATAACTATACATTTATGTTCTACTACAATCAACAGTTCTGCCTCATTTTCAACTGTTCACGGAATTATGTTTTTTCCTGAGACTGATGACTGGACAGATCAACTGTTGTGCGATCCTATTCAAAACTGTCGGGGCAGAAGTGTGCGCTAACTTAAGGAAAATACATGAACAGTCGTAGCATGTTCACACAACATGACCCCTCGGTCTGGACGTGGTTATGTCATTACTTCAGGAGAGGCGGGCCTTGGGGGCTCGTTGGCCTCGCTGTCCGTCGTGCTGCTTTCGCTCTCGCTGTCTGAACCCGAGCTGCTCTCGGAGCCGCTGTGGCTGCTGGAGTCGTCCCTCGGCTGCTCCGGTCCTTCGCTGTTATTGCTGTCACACAGAAGAGAGTCGAACACTGTTAGCTGTAGGGAGCGATTTCACTACAAACACCTGGCAACACAAAGCTGCAGAATCGTTGACTTGTCAGCTGCAGTCTACTAATCTTTAACACGCTCCAATGACCACAGTTCACAACAGGCGACAACTCTGTCAGCTTGTGAATACCACTAATTATTCTGTTTCTACCCACCGATGAACTAACCTGCTATTATACATAGGCATCTTCCCAGGCAGCAACTTTAACATAATGACAAACTATGACACATTGAATTTTTTGTTTCCTTGTTGAGCTTATTGCGATTCAATCATCAGCACTGATAATGCACCCAACATTGGTTTCTTGCGAATGACCCTGTCAAGCAGATGGACTGACCCTGAACTGCATACAGAGCGGAAATGTCCGACATGAGATGAGCAACTTATGAGTGGATGATCAACAACATGGCAGTGTGTTTCTCACCAGGGCAGCTCTACTCTAAGGTCTAGATAACAAAGATAGTCAACTATTAAAAATCAATTAACCGCGCTCTACCTTGCTGATGTGATTCTCGAGGCATTCTTGGCAGAGTCCTGTTCACCATCACTGTCCTCGCTGCTGCTTAGCTTGAGGTCATCTTCCAGCCTACTGAGATACAGCAAGTAAACAATTTAATCTTAAAGTCTACTTATTTTATTACAGCAGCGTAATTGCTGCATTTTGAAGTTGCCAGCTGGAGTCTAGAAAGCTTTTTGTGCACGTCTGGTAATTTTAGATTACTTTGTTGCTGTAATACTCAGCTTTCTTTTGCATTAATCTGGGGAAAAAAGACAGAGGAGGAGAGGGACTTACGTCGGCTGGTCGTCGCAGGCTTTCGACTGGTGGCTGCTGGAGCTTTTGGAAGAACTTCCTCGCTCTGTAACAAGCAAACTTAGTGAGTACTTACTACATGCGTTTTGAAGTCAATCCTATGATCTTGAATACTTACTGTGTCCACTTTGAAAAGGATGAGAGTCCTAAGAGATAAAACATTGATGTGTATTAAATACAAGGCATCAATCAACTCAAATTTATCTCATTCATCATATGGTCTTGACTGCTATAATCAGCTGGATGTGAATTATGGATTTAAATTAGCCAAATTTAATATAAAACATCCAATAATCATATCAACAGATGTAACCAAAAGCTTTGAATCTTGAACGTATTTTTAGGATTAAGAGCTTTTCGACAGCTACACAAACATTTGACACATGAGTAATCTTCTTCATTTATTTATACGTTACAGGAAATCACTGATCGAGTGGGGCGTAAAATTGCGGTGTAACACTTTAGCAATACACTTGAGATTTTAAAATATTAAAATTTTTCAGGTTTTGGCCTCTGTCAGTGCAAGAGCTAATGAGTGGCGAAGACATCAAATACAAACAACAAAAATGAAACCTTTTCACCTTGCAACAGAATATTTATGTAAAATGCTGTGAGAAAAGCATAGTAATTAATCTAAATAAATATATTATAAGAAATGAGCGAGACAAATAATGCACATGCATGCAACATATATAAGATAATGACACAGTAATACCCCTCTTTGAATTAGATTAATGATATTTTCTGACAAGCATAGAGGAAACAGCCACAGATAATTCAACTCTCATTATTTTGCAACTGCTTTCCTGAAAAAAGGAACTCATCAAAAACATCAGCACTTTTCTAGAAAGTCAGTTGCTTCAGTTTACTTCATCATGTTCAGTAACTGTAACAGCAATTTTAGTAAATGCTAACCACTCATGCTGTTACAAGCTTCCAAAGTTTCAAGTAATATATTGATTTGTGTTCAATAGAATAATCTGACCCTCATAATCTCATCAAAACTATATTTCATATATGATTATTTTCATGACGACTGAGTGTCTGAATCAACAGTGGGACTCCAACCTTGGTTGAGAACGGAAACTTGGAGGGCTCAGTCTTGCAGGGGGTGTGTATGGCTGTCAGTGGAGGGGGCCACGACTGAGTCATTTCCTGAAAAGAGGAAAAACATGCACATGGAAAAAGACAGAAATGTGAAGCTGAATTTCAAGGTGTGATAGAAACATAGTGTTTGCTCCGTCGACTCATCATGTCTCTGAGCGAGGAAAAAAAAAGGAGCATTTCATACGCACCTTTAGAATCTCATCAACACAGTTGGCGTCACCGGATCCCTAAAGACAGAGGAGCCACACTTAGCACGTGTTCATAATGGACATGAGTTTCCATTTTCAGTAACATGAGTCATTCTGTTGGAATTTTATGAGCAAGTTCAGCGAAGACGGTTGCTGTGCATCATGCACAACAGCTCTTTTGAATACTTGCACTCACACAGCGACTCAACCTGAAGCTATGTCTCACAGCACTGCTTGAGTGACTGGGTTTAACCTGAAAATGAGCATCACAAAAATCTGTACCTCCACAGGCTGCGATGGGATCTTGAGTTTGGTGAGCGAAGCTTTGCCATTTGACTTCATCTCTCCCATGGTGCTGCTGTGCGACTGCCCGCTGTAGCTTTCTGCTTGCGAACTCTTGGGTTCCGCTGTTTCTTGGCCGTCCATAGGCCGGACATAAGCGGTGGGCTTCTGCAGCATGGAGCTGGGCTTGGACATGAGCGAAGGAGGGAAGGCCTGACTCGAGTGCTGTCCACTAGGGAAGGAGGTGTGTACCCGTGAGGGCGAGTCCCAGTTGGCCTCTCGGTCTCGCGGGGACTTGGAGCGATAGCGCTCCTTGCTGTGGGGCTGCTCAGCCGACAGGGAGCTCCGTGAGTGGCTGTTACTGCTGGAGGAACCTAGCGAGCCCTTGGCTGGACTCGACGTGTGAGACTTAGAGTGTTCGGAGCCGCCACTGTGTTTGCTGGATTTCTTATCCCGCACCTCTCCTCCGTGTCTTTGGCTACTGCTGCTGCCACCAGAACCCCTTTGGCTATTGTGCGCACTCTGAAGTCCTGAGCGTTTTTGGGACTGGGATGAGGATCCTCCAGCTGCGGGGCCAACGGGAGTCCACTTACTGCTCTGGCTGCTGCCACCAACACGACGCTGGTCCGGACCAAAAAGAGGTGGGCCGGACTTCTCCTCAGAGGAAGACGAGCTGTTCGAAGGTTTGTTTGTCAGTTTGGGAAGAGAGTCACCAATCGGCTCTTTCATCTCGTCGTAATTGCCCAGCATGCTCTGGATGCGGCTTGAGAGTTTATCTTCTTTGCTGGACTGCAAACACAAAAAAGAAGACAGGTTAAAAAAAATCCTCAACAAACTCTCACCACGATCTAAAGAATTATGACCTTATTACCTATAGCAAATGATAAACCAGCCAGATGTAACACAGTATGAAATGCAAATAACAGATGACTTTCCAATCTGCATTCCACTCCAGTTTGCAATGAATCAACCTTGAACCGACAACCTTCAGCTTTCTCCTCTGTCAATTCCTATGAGGCTGCAGATATCAGCGACGCAGTCCTGTGATTCAAGAACTGTGTGGCTTGTGACCATGTGGATGCTTGTGCCATGCAAGTGCATTTTTAGTTGTTGCCCACAGTAGCTGTTGCCCTTTTCACATTATGTCTGTCAAGTTTTTTTTCTTTTTCGTTGACACAAAAGAGTGAGAGATTACAAGTTACAATTCAAAGCATTAGTTGGATTGATTTCGGCTGGACATTTTGCAAGGTCACAAGGTCAAATCTTCTATATGGTGGGTCGACACATTCTCTACATTAGGCCTAATTTTTTTTTGCCCAAGAAAACTACCACAATTTATAACCTCTCAGGAATCCTTTTCATGTTTCAAAAACTGTTGTTTGTTGCGAGCGGTGACAAGGGTGATAAAAGTTGAACATGCTTCCTTTGGTCTTCAAGCAGTGTTTTTCCTGCCATCAAGGAACCATTCTTTGCAAATATGAGTTACAGCCGCACATGAATAGATCACAGAGGAAAGCAAAGGCACTTTCATCTCATTGGGAGTTGCTGACCTCTCACAGCTTTCGAACTACTCCAACAAAACAATATTTTTGCCTAAAGCAAAGTGTTGGCCTACCTCCTTCATCTCAACTTCCCTCCTGCATATTTTAAGAATATTTACTTCCAAAACATCCAGGAATTAAAATGTCTTGATAGCTGTTCAGGAGATCAAACACAGGGAATGTGGGTAGTACGGGTGAGTGCAGTAGTCTGTGTGAGAGTATGATGCGAGAGCAGTATGTATAGCAAGAGTACTATGGAGAACGACTGTAAGTCTGTATGACGCAGTAGAGATAGTGCCTATAAACTGTGTATAGTAATACAATGTGTATGTGTAAGACACCGTGATCGCATGTGTTTAAGAAACGATGGCTGTGAGAGACAGAAAATGAGATGTGCGCACACTTGGTTGTGTGCGTCTGTCTATGGATGAGTGGGTGAGAAGAAAAGGGAAAAGGGTCGAAGAAAGTATGATCCCCGTATGTGTGTGTGTGTGTGTGTGTGTGTGTGTGTGTGTGTGTGTGTATGTGTGTGTGTGTGTGTGTGTGTGTGTGTGTGTTTTCCAGGCACCTTAAAAGAGCACTGGACTACATCTGGAGGCCACAGCTGTGAGCACACACGGCCTTCAGCACCGATCACAGCAAACTTCCACTTAGTGAAGCATGACAGAGGGGAGGGGTAAAAAACGCTGCTTACATAAGAGCCAGACGAGCGGAAGACAAGAGACAGAAAACGTAGAAATCGCTCGTGATTCCAAGATTCAGCACATGTGCTTGTTTTCAACGGGTTGAACACACTGAGGTTTACAGCTTTCATAAGCATCTGTCCTACTTTCAAAGTCTCCTACGACCTTGGTCTTAATTATAGGCCACAGCAGAGGGCAGCGCTCATCATCACTCACCTCTGGTCCACTTTCTATCCGTAACTGTCAGTACACATTCCACTCTGCTGCTTTAACAGCCACCACCAGCTCAGGAAGAAGAGCCACTTACAACTGCTGAAATCTGGTTAGTGGGAAAGATCAGAGCGGTCCCGAGAAGCCAAATCCTCTTTGCAACTAGCCTTCATCTGGAGTTTGTGTGTCCTTAGGAGAGTGCGGGACGGACTTTATTTACTAGAGTTTCAACCAAGCCGGCGGAAAACAAGCAGCCTTTAAATCGCCTTTCATATTAAGCAGGCAGTGAAGAAATATTAAAGAAAAGCGGGGTGATGTCATGTGGAACTCGCTGCCAATTACATCACAGCTTAAGCAGCAGGGTACGTCTTTAAAATCACAACAGTCCTCATGGCCTATCTGATGTCATGGAAAAAACCTCAGGCCTCTGATGAGCCATCTAAATGAACATTAATATGGGGCTGATCGCAAAGGGCGCCTGGAGGGGTCAGTAGAGAGCCCTTCCACAGCGGTATAACAAGTAGTTCCCTGCTCCAGCAGCATACTTTATTAAGACCCTCAGCACACATTGCTTCTAGGAAAAGATTTTAAACCAAAGGATGTATAATGTTTAATGATGTGTGCTGCACTTCACAAGACAAGCACACATATAACAGGAGTCTCCTGAAGGTGACAGTAGAGAGCACTTGACCTAGCTCTGCTCCTGTGTGCTTTATAAACTAGCAGTTTCAAGTAGCGACTAAAACAATAAAATGTATGGCTTTCATGGGCACATAGTTAGGATAAAGCATATATAGATAAGTCTGACATCAAAACATCATTTGTTACAGTCATTCATGGACATATTCTGATGATATCAATAATAATAAAATAAATAAAATAATAAAATAATAATCCTTTATGAATTTAACTCATAATCACCTGCTTATAATAATAGATTATCAACTATTTAAGCACATTCCAAACACTATCCGAACCCTTTTTAATTCCTCTTATCGTGGCTCATTCATTCACACACTGAACGCAAGTTAAAAAAAAAATCCATTCCATTGAAGAGACAAACAGAGGGGATGAAGCCAACGACAGAGAGTACAAACAAAGCTGTGTTGGTGGGTGCTCCCACAGTCGAGAGGGGATCCCCACCGGAGTGCATTATCATAATTGTGCAACGTGAATGCGAGGTGAACAAACCTACCACTTTGTAAGGTTCAGGGAAGAGTGGGGAATTTGCTGAAAACGCCTCTCCTCCTCCCTGCAGGATTTCTTGATTTCTCCTTTCTCTTTCTTTCAGTCGGAGCACATTCCGGTCCTCACTGTTCATGTTGCTAAAAAAAACAAAAACAAAAAACAAGAAAGAGTACCTTAGTGAACTTCCAATATTGCATAATGACACAGCTACTGAAATTGAAAAAATCTGAATGAAAAATACTTATATAAATAGCATTTGAGGATTAGAACGATGTCAGAGACACGTGGCTTGTGTAGGCTGCACAACAGTGTGCTACAGCTATTTCACATGCACTAAAGTGACACTGCAAAAAAACTGCTTCTTCTGCAATATATATGTCTCCATTGTGCAGTGTGCAATAAAAGTGCAGACTGCAGTAACGTCCAGTGAGACCAGCGCAGGCAAAAACAGAAGGAGACAAACAGGACAGACAGGATGTTCAACAGCAACGTATTTATATCCGACTACATTCATTAAGCTACAGTTCTGAACTGCGACGAAGCATGTATTAAGTTGGAGAAAGCAATTGGGGTGGTATAAAAAAAAAAAAAATGGCCTGATATAATTTCATAAAATGCCCAAATCGATTATCTGAAGTTTTATTTTTTAACTCTGTGTAGAATAGCTCTCAATAGCTGCACCAACTTCAATGAATCGGTCAAATAAACACTAGCATGAATACGTTTTTGGACACCACATGCATTTGACAGTGTGCTAATGGCAGAAATACTAAATATTACTCTAATAATGGGACAGTTTTTTTTACATTATTTTGTTCTGGCCATTGGTGAAATGAAGCTATGAGTCTGAGAATCCTGGCACTCTCTCTAATTCTCACACACCCACAAATTAACCTGCAGGCAACTCACACTTCTCTTTTTTCTCTTTTGTCTTGGAACCATACAGTCTCGAACGTCATTGCCGGGCAGCCAAACACTGTGGCATTCGGGCTGGAGGTTAGTGTGTTCAAAAACAGGGTATTGGCATGTCATTTCCAGTGTTTCAGGAATTGTATTTATTCCACAATGTACTTATTAGTAATATACTAGTTATCTCAAAATGGTTGATGTGAAAACAACCATTGTTGTCTCCTATACTGTGTATGACACGATTGTCTGCAGCAAGTGTCCCGATGGTGACGCACTTTCATGGTTTACCAGCCAAAAAGACCTCAAGAGTTCACAAAAAGTAATCCCACAAAAAACGGTTTTATAAATAGCAAGGCATGGAGTTGACAGTAAACAGCAGCCGTGGGCTTCTGCCAGCGATTTAAGTCTGATCCGCGCTGACTGTCACCAAGCTGTGACCCGCTGGCGACCCAAATCAGGCCTGACGTCAGGTGGTGTGATGTGGGTAAATGCAAACAATAAAAACGTGGACAGCGTTTTAAAAAAAAAAGACAGAAACAACGAGATGTACATGTCAGTGCTGAGATGCTTTCTGCACAGCTAGATGACTCAATATACAAGACCTCTACCACCCACTCTTAACAGGTGTCTGACTGGATCTTCATGAGCTATAAATTATCAGTGCGAAGCAGTATGACGACGAGGGAATATCCAACGTTACACAACTGTGACAGTGGCAAACAAAAGCCCTGTGAGGCAGTAAAACACAGCAAATTATCAACTACCTGAATTATTCAGCAGGTTTAATGACTCATATGAGCACTCGCATATAATTGAGCAAGGAAGAATAGAAGCCATCAAAGGCACATTGCATCTGAAGAATGATAGTAGTATACACATTTCTACATGACATAACTTCCTTGAATGGCATTTTAAATACTTGAAACAATCTTGCTGTGTTTGTCATTTGAGGAAAGGGCTATTCCATAAAGCTGGCCGATCACCACCATAAAGCAAGATGCATTGCAATGAATTTGATCAGAATCCAGTTCACCCCAGTCTGCGTAATTTGTTTAGTGGTTTATATTGGAATTATCTTGGGCCTTAGAGCTAGGTAAATTCCAGGATATCAAAGTGCAACCTTGGCACGTACCTTCTCTCTTTCTGGAAAGAATCATTATCTTTAAAAACCTAAATCTAAAAGGAATGCTGTAGACAGCTGAGGCGTTTTTAAGTGCTTTCACTCAAACATGACAGTTGAGCTGCTGTGGAAGAGAATGAGAGACAAGATGAAAGCTATCATGAGCAATGGTGGCATGAGCAATGGTATTTAGTCCCTCTATCCATTGTGGCATCTGGCTGTAAGGGCAAAAGCTTGGGTTAAGAGGCCCGTACTTTGCTTTCCCTGGTGACATGGTGGTGTCGCTGTAATGTCTTCAGAACAAGTGATGGATACAGTCTTACTCTACATTCTGTCCTACACTGACGTTCCTTTCACCCTTCGTGTCAAGCCTCATTTCGTCACTTAAACTCACACTGTATGTATTTACCTCAGTGGTCATAGTGCTGATCACGCACTTTTTCAAAGCTCATTGTAGTTAGGCCGCAGAAGGAGAGGAACTGGTGGAGATGAACTGAGGTGAAAGTCGTCACTAATAGGCTTAGGTTTGTCTAGACGCAGTGCAGCGGCCTACTTGGGCCCAATCCTTGCACGGATGGCCAGAGGAAATAGGACCTGCAGCCTTCACAACCAATGCTGTCGTCAGTGTTAGCCATTACAGTAGTAAAATACACAGGAAGATAATGATTTAAATGATGACGATCTTCCCCTGTAACCACCAAGTGAGTGACTGAGACTTGACTTGTCACTCAGGTTTTAATCAGCCTCCAGAGGACAGTGTGTGCAGAGCAAACATGAAAATAAAGGGTGTTGTAAAGGGCAGGTCACAGTGGGAATTTCTACTTCACATTCCTTTTAATAAGACATGAAGAAAACTTGGAAAGCCATTTCACATCTTCAACAATGCCAGCAAACAGTGTGTGTTCAGTTCCACTTTTAAGCTCCAATAACAGTGACTCAACCCCAATTTCAGTTTCCACCAGTCTTAATACTAAAGTCCTGGGGTGGAACCAAAATCATATCCTATGTTGGAATACAACTTGTGGTCTGACATGTTGGGAAGCTCTTTCTCAGCGTGTACAGGGTTTCTCTTAATGCTGAAGTTTCCTCAAGCTGGGCAATTCTACAGTATACAGTCGAAAAGCAACTCGTACTTGGCGTGACGTTTCCCGGGAAATGAACCTAGGTTTGGCATCCGCTCCGCAGACATGGACAGCACTTTCAGCACAAGTATATTTATGCAATGACTTTGGAGAGTAAAGCAAATAGTTTCTGATCTATGTCTTCCAGCATCACTTAAATTAGATTCTGAAACAGATAAACAACCAGAAATTGGCATATTAGATCAGAACTTTCAAAATCAACATTTTGTTGACCATTCACTTTTGGTCAAACTGAAATCATCTGTGAATCGATGCCACCTGTCAGCAGTACAAATGAGATGTCACTAACTGTGCAGAGTGGAAGTGAAAATACAAAACAATCTTGCATCTTTGCTCTGTCTTGACATGCTACTCTTTGGAACTCCCATTTCCTCTCTTGAGCTCAACCTCCAAAGTAACATTCAATATCCCTCTACTGCATGTAAATGTAAATGAGGGAGTCAATGTCAGTTTCAGAGCTTAATGTGCAAACAGCCCACTGTTAGCACAGCTCTTAACGACCAAGCGCCTCGGGCACAGACTCCATTGCAAATACTGCCCGTGTCCATTTTGCTCGCTTAATTGAGCCTCTCTGTTGGTTTTTATTAGTTAAACCGGGGTTACACCCAGTCACGCAGCACTAAAGAGGTTCATCAGACAGAGACGCTCAATTGTCTGCTACTCGTTCCGACAACGCTGCGCCATTATGTCAGTGTTTAGGGCTTCTGGCACCAGACTATTTTTAGTTTCAGAATTAGAGGCCACTCTTGTTGTTTTAGAGACTGGTCTGTTGTATATGTATGTACTGTATAGAGTACAGTATATCATCAACAGCGGCTGTGAAATTCAGACATTAAATGAAAGAAAAATTGTAGCCGAGGGAAAAAGTCTGATTTCATAGCCAACACTTGGCACAGACACATTCAATCATTACTGCAAACTAAACCTGGCGAGTAAAATGGTGTCCTTGCTTTATTTTGTAGCCATAAAAACTACAAAAAGCAGAACAATTTATTTTAAAGAGGCTCAGACGTTTTCATAATAAATAAAAGATGACTAGCAAAATATTAATGCAACACTTCTGTCTTTGCCAGTCTTGTCTTTCAGGTTTTCAGTTTAGCTTATGACCCATTTCTGTTTAACTTCCGCTCCCCCCCTAAATAATTACGCTACGACAGCAGCAAACTTTTTAATCCATGATTGTATCAGCTCTTCAATGCCCTGAAGGCTACTTGCAGTGGACTCTTCTGTGACTGCCACTCCCCAAATGTAAACAGACACAAGTTGGTTATGATCAAGCAGAATGAATGTTTCACAGAAAAGGAATTTGAGGTTGACACAGTTCATCCCTTCTTCAAATATGATGCGGGGCGTGACTCAACGGTGGTGAAGGTGGTCTTGACATGGACATTAGACATTAGAGGGAGAATTATAATGACCATCATGAACAGAATTATCAATCAAATAATAATAATTATTATTATTGGTAGGTGATCATAGTGTAGGACTCAAATCGGACCAATGTTGAATAAACAATAAATATACTAAAGGAATTAAAGTGGAACTGGAAAGATGATGATGATTTGGGTGATGAAAATGGGGTACAGAAATAGACTCAATCGCTGCCTCTGTAGTCAAAATTAAAAAGACACATTCCATGTTAATAGTGAAACCTGAACACAATGATGAAGAAGACCATCTTTAGTGTCATACATTTTTATCAAAATCAGCATGCTACTCATTTTTCACAAAATTTGTTACAACTTTAAGGTTAGAAATGTTCATGTTACAAAGGATCAGGTTCAGTTTGATTTAAGCTGAGGAATACTGCACATCGAATCAGACAGCACAAGCGATGCAAACAACTTTCGACAACTTACAAACCGGAATCTTCCGATCTACAAGAAGATCTGACATTTTCTTTGACTTTACAAAAGATGTTATCAAGACACGTGTTCTGGATTGCGTTTGCATCACACTATGTCCTAAGTCTATACTGAGCAGTCGCACGTCCATCTTATCTTATCTTTCAGTGACGACACAGCTTCCAGTTTCCTTTCCTGCTGTTCATAAGAGGTATCAAAAGATATTGATACCACAATGTAATGCCATAATCCAACATACAATGCAAGGTGAATCTTTTTTTTTTTGTTTTTGTTTAAATAAAATATATATTTTTGTGCCCTCATTAATGAAAAGCAATTTGTACCTCATGTTTTCAGTGACAGCGTGAGCTGCATTGCAAGCTAGCATGTCTTGAGTGAGTTGGAAACAAACAACTTTTTTTTGCAACATAAACAGTAAGTAAGGTTGTCAAGCAAAAGCGTACGTATGTAGCAGTCAGGATAATAAAAAGATTGCTAAATAAATCAATTGAAAAGTTTGAAAAGAGTTTGTTCTTTCAATGTTCTTAGATAAAACTGAATCATAATATTGAAAAATCCTGTATCCAAGAATCATGATGCATTTTAAATAATGAGGTTCATGCCAAATAAGTGTTTATTAGGAGTTTTAAAGGATGCTTTCTGCAGACTAAATATGTTCAACATTGATGGAATCACCTTCCACTTCTAAATAAATAAGCTGTTCTACCTGCTTAAAATATATCTTGTAAAAAGTATGTCCAGCTTGGGAAGAAACGTCAGGTGTTGTTCAGCTATACTACAGTGATCGTTCTTCAGTTGAAGTTGGACAGTTATGGCATCTGGATGCTGGCATGTGGATTTATTCATTTGTGGTGGTAGATACCAGCCACATTCCCACCATAATGAAAAGTCAATTCCCTCATTTGGTCTAAGAAGACCAGTTAAACCCAACTGTTGTTCTAATCTGTAAGTGAAAAAGAATTTACTCAGTACTATTGCAAGAGATAAAGGTTTGTCAATGAGTTTCTATCAGACTGGACGTATCTAAAACCAACTTGTTTACATAGCGGTATGGAGAACATCACAGGTCATAATGACGTCTGAACGCCATCTACTTCCATGAGAACACTTTTTGCACGTTTAATGACTCCTCTTCTGGAAGAGCAATGTCATAGAAAAATACAACAATAATAGCATGAACTCTACAATTACCATGATGAGCAGCGCACCACACTGTCCCCACTGAGGACCACAACATCAACTAAGTCACTACAAGCAAAGCCATTATGCCCCAGGTTGCAGGAAGCATCGGAAATGTTGTTTTGTACTTCCCATGAGGAGTGCAAGACAGATTCATAACTATCAAAGCTAATACTTGATAACTTTAGGTCAACCACCAGAGGTGCACTGTACACATTCTGTGATCCACGGCAGTTCATAATGAGTGTCTCAGATTATTACAATGACTCAAGAGCAGACTGTGAAAAGGTCAGAGTCTGTAAAGAGACAGTTCACTCTGTACCCACATTAATCAGTTCATCTGTGTCTTGACTATTCCTCCCATAACAGCCAGGCCACGTCTTCTGAACAAGAAGGAGATGAAGCCAAAGAAAGGTGATTTTTTTCTGGACTACTCAGAGATATTACAAACAAAAACGAGAGGGTTTATCTGACAAGACAACGAGAGGAGAGAAAGAAGTGACTCAGCCAACAAGTTCTGTAGTTCTTACCCTGACTGAGAGGCCATGGCCCCAACCAGTGAGACATTGGAAGGAGGAGGGTTCACAGGATCTCTCAGGGATTCAGAAGTAATCTTGCCATGCCTTCCTCAACTCCCTCCCTTGCTATTGTCAATTCTATTCCAGTGATCTGCATCTGGTAGACTCCATCTGAAAGTGTGGAACACTTTCTTGCCTCATTCTCAAAGGGTACAGTATTTCCTTGGAGTAGAGACAAATTTGACTCAGGGAGGGGAGGCGACTGCTCCACACGGGAGGTACCACAGCGGCAAACTGCGGGGGTGGCCGCATGCTACCAGGAGCTGCTGGCTTTTGTTTTCGTTTGCATTAGAGGAGTCGAAGGAAGGCGAGAAGAGGTCGGGGGTAGAGGAGTGGAACGGAGTGTGAGAGTTCAGCCGAGAGTAAACACAAGATTTGCCTTAGCTAATATAATTAGCAGACTACTCAGTCCCAGTATATCATGAGCCATTATGACTTGACCATTAATGAAACAAATAGACATAATTCTTAGGGAGAGTTCATGATTAGTTAATCATCTCTAACACACCCAAAAACATAACTCTTTCTCCAAATGTGTTTGTTGCTCTCAGACAACTTGATAAAGCTTTAAACAAAGTAAGTTTGAAATATCTGAACAGCAGCATTGTACAAAATACGATTCACAAAGCTGCTGCTTTCCCCCGAATGTATCACATTTTGACCATCTTTACATGTGCCATCCATGTGTTTATGTTGTCCAGTTAAGTGGACTACTAAGCAAAGAATTTTGAATGGAGTGACTTCTTACTGTAGTTAAGTAGTTTAATTACTTTGAACCACACCTGCAATTAAAGAAGATAAGTAGGTGTGTTCTTTAAACTGCCGTTTAATTTGGTACCACCGTCGGTTTTACCAAACAGCGAGGTGCAAGACGGCAGAGGCTGATCGTGTTACATGGCAAAACCAGGTGACACATCACAGAAGTTTATATCTGCATCATCTTCTTTAAATATAATGATCATTTTCCTTTCTAGACACATCTGCACAAAATGTGACTCATATCGAGTGCTTTTAAGTAGTAAAGAAATAACCTGTACTTGTTCTTATAGTGAGTTGAAACGGTTGAGCTGCATAATGTTGTTGACTCTCCATGTAAACATACTAAAAACCCTGAAGGAGCGTTTGGAAACAAACCTCACCTCTGCTCCAGAATGGAACTGTCCGCCTCGTCCCATATAAGGAGATGTTATTTTACACCACAGGACCTCTCCTGCTTGTGATGTCACACCTCTCACCGAGGCTGAGCCAACCAGAGTTCGCCTTTCCGACAACAAGCTCCCTCCCCCGATGACTCCCCCCTGAGCACAGGGCCAAGCACCAGTGCAGCCTGTTAAAGGGACAGTGTGCAATTTCCTCCACTCGTTGAAAGGCACAGGGCAGACATTTTCATCAGCCACACATGACACATTCTGAAACTTCAAGCATGGCGCAATAGTTATTCACAGGAAGCGCAAAAAGTCACGTAGTGCTGCCATCTAACCACAAGCTACGTTGATTCAGAGATTTCAACATCATGTCGGTAAAGAGACACTTTTACACACGAGCGGAGGACACTGTACACAACAGGAACCATTCCACTTTGCATGTGTGTATACTTATTTACATACATTTGGAACCCTAATTTCTAGGTTCCACAGATGTCCACACTAAAATCTCAAGTCTCAACGTGTCATTTCGCATCTTGATCACATCAAGACCTCTTTTTTTCTCTATATGTCTCCTACAAGCCAACCACAAGCACACTACACAATTAGTGACGCTTCAGCAGGTCACAGGGTTGTTCCGGGTCTTTCTGCAGTCACACATTATCATTCAGGAGCTTTAGTGAAACAAAACCCAGCCTCCATTCTGATTCAGTGGACTCACCATTACTTCCTTATTCCTCATAAGTGTTTTCTTCTTGCTGTATTTAAGATATTTTTCATTGAATCATCGGTCCCCATTAGACTTTGTGCTGCACATTTTATTACAATAAAGAATGTGCTGTATGTTTATTTCAAAGGCATGAGAATAATTTTGTTAAGTTTGTTTTAGATGGTACGCAATCTGTGTAATCCATTTAGCGATATATTCACATTTGATTTTGGAAATTTTGGAAGCCTCGTGAACACACAAAACAAAGAGATGATTCTTAAGATACCTAAACATGTGTAGCCAATCTCAAGTCACCATCGAACACATTAAATTACACAGTACGTTTTTACCATTGTCTGTGTGGACATCAGTTCCGACAGTCAGTTTTATATCCAGTTCTGTTCAATATACTCAGTTAAGCAAATAAAGATGTCATGGTTACAGTACTCCAACAGTTACAGTTAAGAAATCAAAGGTCAAATCAAAGCTCAGATTACATTCAAATATTTGTGGATAACAAAACCAGGTTTTGTCTTCAGCCATCATGAAAGGGTCCCCACACATGTATGAAGCTGTAATGGGTGCAGATGGACCACTGGTGCCACCACCCTTGGAGCTGATGAAACAAAACATGCTGACTGTAGGCATTCCGAAGGAGAGCCCATTCAGTGGTGGAAAACCGGCCTCACTTAAACAGCTGTTGGAGGAGGAGAGCGAGAAGAGACCACTGCAAGGTCCCAGGCAAAAAAAAAAATCACCATTGAATTAAAACCCAAACAAGCGTTAGTATGTTCGCGTCACACAATAAAAATAAAGTGAGGATTCTTGGCCATTTAATTAAGAAGAGGCTTCTCAACTCTCCACAGATTAGCAACATTTACATATCAAAACAGGGCTTAGTGTTGATTGGCATGTTAACCAAAGGGCCAGCTCTCATCCAGGAAGCTTTCAAACATTTCAAGAGACTCTTTGAGGAAACGTCTACAACCAGCAGGTGTGCCTTAACCGAAACATTGTCAGGCAACGTGATACGAAGAGATTTAATTTAGGAATCTTCATGTCAAGAAAATTCCACAACAGGATGCCAAAATACTTCTGTATTTCCAGCTCACATGCCACTTGCAAAATAGGACAAGTATTCAAACAACAACAATCTAGAGTTTGTGGATGAATAATTATTCATTCACGATCTTCACAAAGGTTAATAAACAATCCAAACAGCGAAGCATTCAGACTAGACCAACAAATCCTGCAAGTTCCCCAAGACATACTGCTCTGGTTCTGAGTTTTGGCACAAGTAACTAAATGTTCAGAAGGATTTTTTTTCCTCTCAGTGAGGTTCACATGGACCATGACACAAAACCCTCAATTATTTGGCAAAGCTTTCAAAGAACCTGCGTCACTCATCCTCTTCATTGTGCACACCCAAATTGTCAAAGGCCCTCACTTCTCACTGATCCGGCCTTTGACGAGATTTCTGACAATGGACAATGCCAACTTTCTGCTTTGAGTCAGCGCATTTCTACATGCTCACTACACTTTTGAGTGGATTGGAGCTTTTCATGGGCAAGCATGGCTTACACAAAATGGTCTCAAAGGGGTTTTGAAGGTACTGCTGAGAGGCCTGTACCGAGTTGCTACGATGTTAGCACACATGAAGAGAGGCGTAAAAATGTAATTTTAGGAGGAAAATGGAAGCAGGATTCATTCACACAGCAAGCCATTCATTTGACATATAAATTACAACTGAGATCACCAATTACTTTGACAATGACAATGTATGAGGCGCAACAATGTCAACTCTTGGTCCATTTAGCTGAAAAAAAAATACAGTCAATTAAGTGTGTTCTTTAGGTAGTAGTTGGATGGCACAGTCTGACAACGCATTCTTCTAGATACATAGAGAGCACAGAGAAAACTCTCCAGACTATTGGAAGAAATTACAACCTTGAAGAGACCGTGCATCCGAGAGTAAACCGAAGACAGTACCTGTGACTTCATTTTGACATTTGATTTTAACGTATTTGTTGATTACTATATGAAGAATTTAAGTAATTAAACCTATCAACGATATCTCTCAAGTCCAACTAAATATAAATAAGTCCAACTCCACCGACTTGATCTCATCACGTCACTAATAAAATATTAAAAACTACTGTTTAAATAACACATTATTGTAGCTATAAATATAGAGAAGACAGGACCCAAAAGGAGTGTTTCGTTAATCACAAATCGGACAAATGTATTTGACAACTACATTGTTATTTTCATCACCACAATTTTCAGTACTAGACACAAAAACAGTCATAATGCTCCCCCTTGCTTGCCATTTTCATCAAGTGCCACTGTGAGCGGGTTTGATCAGATAATAGCTTGACACAAGACACACACGCACTTATAGCTAATGAGCCATTAACCACTCAAAGCATGTATCAATTGTTCCTGAGTAGCAGTCATTTTACCACCTTCTGGGTTTAATAATGGCACAAACGTGGCACAACCTACTCAAATAACAGCTCTTATGCATATTTATTGCAACAAAACGAGCACACGTGCAAACAACAAGAGGGGTGAAACAATAAACCACCAGATGAATATTAATAGTCTGCTGAGAGCTAGTTTTCCAAAGTGCTATTACCTCGGGGAACATTCAGGGTTAAATTTAACGCTGGCAACAAGCAGAAAATAGAAACATAGTAACGTACAGCAGACCAAAAATACATACAATCAAAACACACATTTTCAAATGGGGATCGCTGTTCTTCTTACAAGGTAACTATCTGGCTCCACAGAGGCCTTCTAAAGGTAGATCTGACATTTACTGGAAAACACTACGACTGATTTAATTGACAATTTCTTCAGACTTCCCCAATATTAGCTGGCATTTTCTACACCTTTAGCAGGAAGTAGAAGCCTTGCGAACTCAGGCTGGTGAGGACAGCTGTTGAGTAAGGTGACAGTTTGGGCCTCTCACGTGCACTCGGTGCATGATCATCACATGCTGTACTCTAGTCAGTGACTCAGTTGGATGGGTTGGACCTATTTTTTGTTTTGCAGCTCCTAACAGTCATAAATTCGCTAGAATTGCCAATGGTTTATATGGTTTTATTCAAGGGCGTACTAGGCAGTATAAAATACACAAGGGCATATCACATGCTCTACACGCTTCTTATTTAGCTATACCCAAATTTCAGGGGCTTCCATGCTTGTTACTGATCCTTTTGTTGTCAATTGTTGTTTGTTTGCATGCAAAGCACCAAAGCCACATGGGAAACGTCTCCAAAAGAAAGCAGGTCAACACAACAGAGCAACGTATCACCACACAGATCTGTGAAAACATCCTGACGTATCTTATAGGGACAGCTCCGAAGGAGACAGACAGAGCAGAGACCAGTCCGCAGATGGATTTAAAAGAGCGATTTAAAAGAAAGAGCTGCAGATGTCTGATTAGATGAGCTAATTAGGAGAGGATGATTTGATAGGAGCAAGTCATGTAACAGACTTTCCTTTGTGAGGCAAATCAGATTTGATGAGAAACTTGCAGGTGTTAGCTGAGGACAGACACTTTGCTCTTGTCTTGGGGACAAGGCTTTGACTGGTACCCTTGCATGTGCACCTGGAACAAAGCTGGAGATTAGTCTTAAGCCAAGATTCACGCTCATTTTATTAAAGCAGGTTTCACAGATCCCATTCAATCATATCCCAAGCCGGCTCTGACGCCACCGAAGAACAAATGCATAACTTTGTACTGAAACACACACTGACACAGCACATTTTTATGACGCAAAGCCATAACTCACGACTTGTGCACTCAAACAATGTTATCATCAACGCATTTTAAGTGATGTCTGATGCCTCTGGCCTCGAAACAATCATGATCAATAAAAGTTGACATTCACCAGAAGTTGTAGAGCATTATATTCCGGGCTAATTTGACTGCACATCGTACCGTGTTGCTGCCTTTGGTCACGTTGCAAGAGGTCATAAGGTAACAACAACAAATGGATGATTCCATCCTCAGCCCACTGACTTCACCATCCATCTGCATTCCTGAACGATCGCCTACAGGCAACCCTTTAGGCTACGGCGTGGCACCAGCAGTGGTACAAATAAACTTCAACAATGTCATACCATTAGTCCCACCCATTGAACGTGGTGACCCTGGTCAGCAAGCAGGAACAGGAAGCCTCACTGTCTGCATTAGAACCGTATCAAAGGGACATGCCAATATTTTCATGAGACCAGATGACATCTTTTCAATCATAAGGGAAATTCACAAAATGGTGATGCAATAGTGGCGGTTAGAAAGGAGCCCTCAGTTCAAATTCTACATTTAGCTCCTGGTGGACTTCCCCAGGAATAAACGCAAAACAACTTCATAATTTATCAGCGAGAGGTTTCACAGAAATTAGGAGAGCAATATTTACCTCGTGATTGCAGCCTCAGTAGCATCTACTTCACCTTTTCCACGTCTCCTGAGCGGATACTATCTTAACAGTCTGCATTGGTTTTTCCCCATTTGGAGATTGAATGAGGCTGAACACTGAAATATTCTTTCATCAACAGTGAAAGGACATTGGGAAAGTGGCCAGATTTACGGAACACATGGTTTCACTTTTAATAAGTGATAAGATTCAAATACTTAAAAAGTAGTATGGCATGTTCCATACCACAGTTTTGCTGTGTTTCAGTTTTGCATATTATTAAATGACTACGGAATTGTTATTTTATCACATCGGTTATTTGTGTCCTTCCATTCAAGTCCATCTAATCTAAACAACCAGCCAACTACTACTTACTGGTTTATTTTTTGTTTTTAAGAAACAGCATAAGACAGAACTACCGAGCTAAAAGACACACCATGAGACTGACAACAGGTGATAGATGGGCATCCACCAAAACAACATTTAAAACGACATTAGACACAGTCACAGAGATAATCAATGGTAGCATAACAAATCAAGAGTATGAGTAACACTGATTCATTTGAGCCGTCAAGGAAAGAGCACACAGGACAGAGTGTAGAGTTAGCATAAAATATAAAAGCAAGAATTTCAACACAGCCTCTTCTCCCTTGTAAACATGCACCAATTTAATTTGCTGCTGAAGTTACTAGGTGACATCGCCGATCAGCTGCTTCAACAAGGTTTTCAAAACATTATCAATAAATGAGTGCCTGAAGTAGCAGCCCAAGACATTTACGCTCGCAGGACAAGGCTAACACTCCTTGTGTGTAGTGCTGGAGAACAGCTGGGAATGATGCGATAAGTTCTATCCACCTGTGCAAGATGGAGGTGCAGAAGTGAGAGGAGTTGGGAAGCTTTAATGTAACCTGAGTCAGGCCTAGCTAATTCTTCCAAAAGGCAACAAACACTAAAAGTGAAGTGAATCATTAGTAATGATTAGATTCACATGAATCTTTAATTTGGATTAGGTTCTATTAATATGTTTGTTCTTATAGTATAAGCACAAGAATAAGCAGCTTTTCACACGTGTACACAAGTTTGTATTGTTCTGTTTCACAGCTTTAGCGTCAGAAATGCTGTGAAAAGTCTCAAACAGAGAGCCATATTGTACATTAGTAACGCATGAAAGCAGTTTTCAACAGGCTGCCCGACATCAATAGTCAGTCTTAGCATCAGTAACATCCACATGGTTTAATAAAGATAAGAGAAGAATATGAAACTCAAAAGACCAGATCGAAAGTAAAGATTAAAACGGTGAAACAAGATGGGAACGAGAAAAGGAATACAATTAGCCCAGTCAAGCTAATAGACAGTTTTAACTCTGCTGTTGCCAAGTGACCAGCAGCTGTGTGTGACGTGACCACACACAACACATGTATAAACGGGCATAATAACAGAGTCTTGCGGTTAAGTCTTCCGCACTGAAGTTTCAAGTTTTTTTTTTGCAAATAATCCAGCCACATTTCCACTTTATATCAGCATGGTCATCAACATACACTTAACCAAAATTTTGACCAACAGACAACAGTGGAATATATAGTAAAGCAGAAGTTACAAACACTATCACCAGTGGACGACTTACTGTCCTGTGATAGAACATATGCAAGGAAATTGTTGGGGAAAAGGTTCACTTTTGTAAGCACAGTATTGTTTATGTATTCTTATTCAGTGAGTAACAATAAACAAAACAACAAATCCTGCGTGACTGTGACTCAGATCACAGCACACAACAACATTTTATCAGAAATTAATGTTTATTTTCTTCAACCTTGCCACTTACAAGTTCACACCTTCCTGCTACAGAAGGCTTCGTGACCAAAACAACTCCACACCCACTGTCCTGTGTCAACCAAGATAAACACGTCAGTGGGTCTATCATCAGCAATGTACTCTCGAATTTACCCAACACTGACTCAGAGCCTCAAGAGTCACTTTGTGACCACAACAGTTTTGATGAATGTCTAGCCCTTCCCCCATCTGTGGCAAGTAAAATGGCTTCCCAGAAAATACCATCAGCTGGCTTTTAACTCGAGTGAGTTAAAACTTCTACGACAGGGACGTTTCAATTAAATGGAAAGCTTGTCATATTCAATACGCTGATCGTTCGCTCGCCGTTACTCGGTTGTTTAAACCATAACAAATCTGCACCCTTAGTAGTAACTGACTGTTGACATTACACCGATTTAATTTCAATATTTCACTCGATTAGTCGATGATAAACGTGTCCACAAATGGAAATCGAGTTTAAAACAAATAGCCCGGTTACACGTGTTAACGTAAACAACACTTATTAGTCGATGTCAGGCTAGCTGGGTGTTTATTCAAATCATTCGTTATTATATTTGTCAATACAGGAATATAAACATTATACGTCACGAAATAACATCACAGCAACAAAGCATTGTATGATACCTTCTGTAAAGACAATAGTACCAGTGGATAAGGACGTGCAATGTTATCTGAGATTTCTATTACACATCGAATTGGCAAACACAAATTTCACACTAAAAGTGACAAACTGTGTGTACACTGAGCAGGATGCTAACAAGCGTAGCATGTTAGCTCCCCGGACCTGAGGCTAGGCTACCGCTAGCCAGCTCAGGCAGGAACCATTGATATTTTATGCGGAATTCAAAGATAACAACCGCACGAATTGGCAGGTAAGCACGAGAAAAAGTTCAACGCAACAAAGTCACATTCATAACAGCTGCCATCCTTACCTCTTGTCTTCTTTTTAGGCCCAAACCATTCTAGCTATTGGAAAGCTCTTTTTCTCTTTGTCTTTTCCACTTCCAATTACACGCAAAATGGACTCAGCTACTGGCACTATAACAGCGAAAACACTACAACCAAATGGATGTCCTCCGTTTTCTCCTATGAGTGTCGATGAAAAACCGAAACGGTGCCATTAGACGCTTCTTCATGTTGTGATTATTCTAAGACAGAAGTGGCTGCTGGAGTTCAATAGTCAGCAGGTACCACAGACAGGACTGTGTGCATGAGCGCAGCAAGCGGCGTTGCGTTTACGGGGCTCGGAAATTTCATCATTTGCTGTCAAATAACTGTAAATACTTGATGGTATTAAATCTGGTCTTTTTTTATTGTAGAATCTACATTAGCTAGACAAAATAATTCAATCGAAGCACTTATATATGTCACTACATTAAAAATAAATCTTCTCAAAGCAAAATTATTATAACGGTGGGTTTAACATAAGCAGAGTGACGATCAAAAAAGGAGGAATTCCTACACGTTTAAAAGTGGCGATTCTGTGTGCTGCAAGTTGGTGAGTTTTGACGTGTTTGTTTCAAGATAAGATCTGCCGTCGTGTTGCAAGTGTTACATTTCACAGCAGCAAAAAAAGGCATAATTTGCCTGAATTCATGACGAATAGAACTCTAATTAATAATTAATCGACGCTTCATTGATCGAAAAATTCTATTTCATAGGGAAACAAACATCACAATTTATGATTATAACAATTATAACAATTTATGTTATAATTAATAGTATACTAAATTAAAATTACTATGAGCGCCTGAGAGAAGCAGGGGCTCAGGTGAAACAAATGCAGTACAACTTACCACAAAACGCATCAAATAATTTATTGTGAATCATAAATTAAATAAGTGGCTCATTGAGATGAATCACGAAACTATCTTTTTTTATATAAAACACGTTCCCCACCATAAAAGGGGATTATTGGCATGCTGCCAGTTGAACCATTCTGGCAGAAGGGGTTGCTTATGTAAGGCAGGGTGATCGAAGGTCAAATGGATTTGTGGAGATATTTCTAATTCTTATTTGAAGACTGTTGATCCACAAACTGACAAGGAGCGCTGCGTTGACACTTCTGTTATTGTAGTGCTTTTTATTGTTGTGACAGTCGTGGAGAGCTGTCAGTGTCACTTGAGGTCACATGTAAATGGCAGTAAAATCTCCTGGGAAACATGAAAGCACAGTGGAAAAAGGAGTAGGATAACTCGTGGTGAAAGGTCTTTTATCGACAGCCAAGGCCAGATGCCCTCAGCTCAACCCTCACGGCTTTACATTCCTGTAATAACAGCGCCCCTAGAGGTGGCACCAAGGTGGTACCGCTTAACTCGGTGTTGCTGGGTGTACCGTGTCCTCTTGAGGAGGATTACCGGTATGTTGATGCACGCAGGACGGTGCTGTGAACTCGGGTGTGGTGCTCCACATTGAAACGCACACGTCCGGAGGCAGAACCAGAAGTCTGTTGTTGATCAGCGGCAGAAGCCCTGAGATGACCTGAACCATTCAAGAGAGAACATTGAGAAAAAAGTTTGTTCTGCACACTTCCCTGCCAAAAAACACCTATTTATGATGCTATTTTTTCCAGTGTGGGCCTAAAATGATTTTTACTGCCTCCTTCTGTTACACCTATTATGAATATGAAATGATGATTCATACAATAAACTTGAATGTGTTATGCGTTTTTTGGGTATAAACCTCTGAATACTGTACTCTGTGTTCCACCTCCATCTTGCAAAGCCTTGTGTAATACAGCATTGGACGGCAATAAAAATCCTTCCTATGTACACTCCTGTATTTACAGTCTTGTGAGCAGATCGAAGGCCATTACTTTCCATCAAAGTGAGTCAATCATCCGGCGATGAGGGGATGCGATGTAGACTGCAGCCAGGGTGGAACTAGTGGAGGTGCCTGATGAGTTTTATTTTTTCAGCTTGAGCGAGCTGAATCACATATCATACAGCTATCTTTATCAACTATAATTGCGTGGAACAAAATTAAAGAGTAGAACTGACTTAAATGTTTTTTTTTTTAATTTATTTAGGAATGACCAAACTAATAGAAAAAATGATTGGACGTAAAAATGAAAATTACACACATCAACTTGAAAGTTTTTTTTCCCATTCCTCAAATGCAAAGAACATAAAAGTGAGTGTTAAAATCCAAATGAAATGAAAATGAAAATGCATTGACAAGGCCAGAACAGGTTCTAATTTAATCTAACTGATGTCAGTGTACTTCCAATATAAAACAGCTATGAGCACCACCGGGTGACTATAGGGGAGCCTGAAGTACAGGAGGGTTTTGACTGTACAATGAGTAGACAAAAGCAACAATTCAATCTCGGAACAACTCATTCGTAGCCAAGAGGAGGAAAATGGAAATCATCAAAACCATGATGCTGATGAAAGACATCCACAGCAGACCACGGAGAATCTTCACTTCATAACTTTTTTTTTCTCTTTTTTGCTGGACCTCGATCTGAATCACTGCTGCTCCCGGAGTCTGAGCCATCGGAGGAGGAGGAGGACGCGGAGGAAGAGGTTGAGGAGGAGGAGGATGAGGAGGAAGAGGAGGATGAGCTGTCATCCGTGTCGCTGCTGCTGTCGCTGTCATCTGACGACGAGCTGGAGGAGTCGCCCGAATCATCGTTGCTGTCACTCGAGTCTTTGGCTCTGAGGACGAGAGGAGGGACGCGAAAGAGAAATACACAGAGAAAATATTATCACATGCTGAATGTGTGAGACTGGCACATACAGAGAACAGATGGCAACACATTATCAAAATAATTACGCAGTAAGAGCTAGTTTACTTCTAGCTCTGTCTCATGACATCTGTCCAATGAATGAGCTGTAACCTCATCATTTATAACTCGATTTTAAATGGAAAAGGAGAGACAGAACTACAAAGATAAACATCTAAGAATGGGGGAAATAAATATAATGCATATAATCCATTAATTATATACTGAAATGAATATGAAGTATACAAGTGGAATTACTGGGCGGGGACAACCCCTATAGTCAGAATAAAATCCAGGGGAGACCACTGTGGTTCAAGAGACGGAGAGCTGAATCCTGAAATGCCTTACTTTTTCTTTGCTTTCTTTTCACTGGAGGAGTCTGTTCCGGGTCTGAGGAGAGGAAACAGATTTAGAGACCTCCAGCAAATTCATCCCAACCCTCAACATATCACTTCAATGATACTCGGTTCTCGCAACGATCGGTTAATTTATAACACTGCTGAGTAGATTGATTTTTTTAATGCAAACAACTTCAGATCCAATTACTCATACTCATAGGAAACTGATTTTACCAAGTCTTCTGTGTGGTAAAAGTACTTCACTGAAACTTAAAAATGGTGTCTTGGTTCCTCCTTCGCAAGAATAACTTCACTCATAACTTAACCCGTCAAACTCACATAGAATTCTCGTAAAGCTTCTTCCCAATATTTATACGGCGACTATTCCCCAGAGACTGTGATGAGAAACACAAAGGCACATATAATAAAAATAGAGCCTTATTGCAAAATAAACAAATATAACCTGGCCCTTTGTCACAGTGAGCTGATATCAAAGACATAAGACGCAATGTAAATGAGCATTACTTATTAGTCATGCTGGAAAACTCTTGACAGAAAAATAGCAGAGGAAAAAAAAGCAAGCGAAATTACACGGCTTCACCACTAGATGGGAGCATATATCTCGATTCAGATTCGTGACGTTTTCGACAAGAATTTGAAACAGTTGTATGCAGGTTTATACCAAGCAGAGATAATGACTGAAGGGAATAATAACATCCACATATCTGGATCAAGTTAGACTCAATGTGACTCACTAGTCACGTTTCACTTCCTTGTTCAAATCTTACACTTTATGTTCATTTACTGTAACTTCCTGTTATGGCCACATGGGTCAATGCTTCCGAGCATAAAGAAGCATCTGTTTGCGCTTCAATCCAGAAAGAGAAGGGGAACAACAGCCAACATCCTACCCAGTGATGCTGAGTGGTTTGTTTTCAATTTCCTTGATTTTCTTCTTCAGCTCAACTGTCCTTGATGGTCTGTGCACATATTTTCTCTTCCCTGTGCATTCATAGGTCCAGTGTCCCATTTCCAAGCACTTCTGGCAGCGCACATGCTGTTTGTTCGCTTCTCTGCAGGTGACAAGATCAGACAAATATCTTAGAAAATGCTCAAATTTCTCAAAATATGTTTGTCATTATGATGCAGACGTTTGACTTTTAACAACTATTGATAATACTTATGCTTACGAAGCTAAAGGTTGATGAGATCTTTTCTGGAAAGCAAAATTAAAATGTGCCTATTCGAAAGTCATCTGTTTCGATTGAGAGCAGGGGTGTGCAACCTTTTGACTGAGAGAGAGAGACACAAAACCCACATATTATACTGAATACAGGTGAATGGAAAAGGAAGAACAACAATTCTAGAGTATAGCAAGAGTATTATATTACATTATTAAAATAATAATGTTATTTTAAGTAAAGTTACAACAACATTAATGGAACATTTACCTACAGTGCCTGTCGTTTAATGTGGCCTGATGTGACGTGTTTCTGTCTTGACAGCATGAAGCTTGTTTTTCCATATTACGGTGATCAGCCATTGTGATCGGTAGACAGGGCTGCAGCATCATAAGCACTGTTCAGGTTTAGGCCACCATAACTGAGTTGGCTGTGATGGAGAGTGATGGGACCTCACAAGATATATCGTTTCGTGTTTCACCATTTTAACGGCAGATACGATTGTACGACAGTGCAGAGGTCCGATGCATCCATCAAAAAGAAGCACATCTGTCTCGGGCTCACGACCCTTGATTTCGAGGAATATTGGTGACCAACACACCGGAGAATGAATTGAAATGAGAGGAACTATAGCTGCATTCATTTTGGTTCGGTAGCACATGTTCCGAAAAACAAAAGCATTGGCCTTTATCACCTAGAATATAACGGTTGAAATGTCCAAACAACAGCCTTAAATGTACAGTACTGTCCTTCTGTCGATGTAATTAAGCATTTAAATTTAAGCAGCAATATGAAAACTGGGCTTTAGGATACATAATAGCGCGGTAATTTCGACACAGAGAGTTCGACATAGTTAAGCGTTCGTTGGCATAGTTATATTTATTTCAACCCATTTTCGAGAGCTTTCATTCCTCATCTAACAGCAGGCGTTTTCGCCGTATCTAAGACTAGTAAAGAGATGAAAAAATATACATATAACTGAGCAGAACAATGCATATTATTCACTCACGCTTGTCTCCTGGCTATTAATCTGTGCATCGGAGTCGCCATGTTGAATTTTACTTTTTCAGTTCCAAAAAAATAACATCACTTCCGGGATGCGCTCACGTTAATGAAGAATGTGCCCACACTGCCACCTACTGTTTCGGATCGGCTACAAACACGAACAGTGCACCAGTGTTGTCTTAATGTAGCTCTTGGAGGAAGGTTGTGAAATAAACTATGTCACCTTCTGCTAACGTGCGCTCAGCGTTTGGAGATCAAGACAGAAGACGATGTTTTACTCAGCCATCAACACTTGATATCCCCTGCAGTTCCACCGAGCTCCTGTGTCTGGCACCGGCGCTGTGGCTTAGTTGGTTAAAGCGCCTGTCTAGTAAACAGGAGATCCTGGGTTCGAATCCCAGCAGTGCCTTTTGGTGTGTCACACTTTCTGGATTCACGTGGCCCTCAAGTCCATTTGAAGTTAAAAGCAAAAGTCTAAAATCCTATCAAGCATGCAAGTTCAAGGAAACTTTGATCAATACATTCAATATTTTTTCCAGTAAGTAAACAGTTCTACTACATATATTAGAAACTAAATATGATGCTATATTCTAATTTGAATAAATACCCACAAACAATTTCGAAGTAGTTTTAAAGATTTATACATTCCATCTTCTCACATTAAAAACCAGCTAATATCTGGCGCTGTGGCTTAGTTGGTTAAAGCGCCTGTCTAGTAAACAGGAGATCCTGGGTTCGAATCCCAGCAGTGCCTTTTGACGTTAAAGCGACACCATGACTTCTATTGCTCAGATGCTGCGGTTTTCTTCACGCCGCCCAAACCCCAATGAGAGGCAGTGCATGTCTAATGTTGACATTTGAACAATAACAATAATGATAAAAAATAAGTACAGGAATTATGACGGAGGAAAGCTGAAACAAAAATGCAGCAACTTCCCTGAATAAAGCGCCTAATTGTGAAATAACCCCCCCACCCCCACCCCTTCATTTCAATAGGCGTTTATTAAAAATGAGAGTAAATAATCGTTGCTGGAACTTGGTTGCTGTACAGTGACAGTGACATGGTTTCTGCCCCGGTCTTCTACACACCAGTCGAACCCTATTGAGATGTACTGTGGGACTAAATTAGATTACATTGATGGACGGGAATTTAAGATTAAAAAAACATAAGGATATAAGCACATAAATTGTTTATATGTGTACTCCGCAGCAAATAACTGTCTGACCACTGGAAAACTTGTAAATTTGATACTTCGGGTTGTCAATATTAAAAAGCGAAAAATTACAATTATTCATAGAAGCTCGAATCAATTAGATTATTTTTGTAACGGAGTTCCACCCTAGTCCACACCTCCCGTGAATCACTAACAAAACAAATGAGCTGATGAATTATGTCGGCGTTTTTCACGCTAAGTTGCCAGTCTTGACTCCAAAGATCTCCGACTTTCTTCTCCTCATTAAGACACGTGACAAAACAAAGCTACAAAACAGAGAGTACTCGACGTCAAAAAGCATCAAACGCAATAAAAAATCCCGAGCGAACTCCGGATCTCTCTCATATATGCACGCGCCTCCTGGAAAGCTCCAGACAGCCCTGGAAAGCACGAAATCTCGCGACAGCTCCCTGCGAGAGTTCCGCTGGCCACCTTGCGACAGCAGCAGCCACAGTAGACCGCACACTCGCCGGCTTTCGGACCGTGGCAGCGTGGATTATGACCAGAAGTAGCCCGACCTAACGAGGCGACACTTCCACTCCATCGAACCTCATTGAAAAGCGACGCCTTATTTATCCTCTGCTGTTGTTGACGGAATCGCTGGAACCTAAAGATGTCAGTGGTGGGTTTCGACTTGGGCTTTCAAAGCTGCTATGTAGCTGTAGCCCGAGCTGGAGGCATCGAGACGGTTGCTAACGAGTACAGCGACAGATGCACGCCGTAAGTACTCGCCCAGAACAGACACATTCTTATTCAAACTTCGCCTGTCCTTCCTAAAAAAACCACCCTGAACACTGTGTTCTTCCCTGTCTGCGCCCGCTGTGCATGTTAGTGCTAGCGGGTTAGCTTTCAAGCCTACAGTTATTTTTAACTGTCTGTCATTGCCTCTTCATCACGTCGTGAACTATCAAAACAACTCGTGGCTTCTGGCCGATGACGTTTTCGTGGTTGTGGATAAGTTTTGCATGTTTAAAGTTGGTACTGTAAGAGCGAGTCGTGCTGTGGAGGATGACGACAGCAGCCAATCGCCTGCTCGAATTTTCTAGAAATACTTCCAGCGGCGGAGGTGTATAGAGCCACGAAAACGATCGGTTTATTGAGAGAAAATAACAATACTATCACAAGAAGGATGTCGATTTTCGATTCCGTTCCTTAGTACGTGGTTGGATGGATGTAATTGATGAGAATTTCAAATGAATCTGGCGTCCATGTTTGCATGAAGTGGTCTTATCAGCGTAGAACGCTTAGGATCGGTGGGAAGTCATATCTTAAAGTGCAAGTGAAAGGGCGAGGGACAAAGTCGGACCACACTTAAACATTGCGGTTCTAACAATCTGTTCCATTAGGAAAACGATCCATCAAGTTATTTAGCATTAGGAAATCATTTTATTATTTCTCTAACGTTAAATTTAGCTTCATAGTAACAAGCCCACTGACTGTATAACTATAATAAAATAAATAATAAATTCAATAAAAAGAATCCTCCACTCTATCCACATTGCCTACATATGGTTGTATATATTTCATCTTCTGTTACTTATTAAGAAAATTCTTTATTACCAATTATTATTGTTGTTATTATGGTTTATAACTGCGCTTAAAGAAATTGATTTTTCTACATTTTGTTTTACATCTCTCATATGAGAGGCCAAAACATGGACCTGCTTGTGAGTCTTTACTTCAGTTATCATGTAACAAAGATGGATCATCTCACAAAGCTGAAAACAACTTAACAGTTTTTATTCGTGACCAAAGACAAAAGGGTTAATATTTGTTTCCGCTGTGTTCTTTAGGTCTTTTGTGTCGTTTGGACAGAGAAATCGTTCTATAGGAGCAGCAGCCAAGAGTCAGGTATGCTCGCTAACTTAGCCTGGCATCCCTGTATGATGCATTTCATCTGCAAGTTTACCTTCTTACCTTCCATACTTGAATTCCAGGTTGTGACCAACTGTAAAAATACTGTGCAAGGCTTCAAGAGATTCCATGGCAGAGCTTTTGCCGACCCTTACATTCAGTCAAACAAGTCTAACCTGGTGTACGACCTTGCGCAGCTGCCATCTGGGTCCACCGGGATAAAGGTACGCAGTTAATAAATAAAGCGTTTTTTTTTTTAAAAAGCAAGTGACTGTTTAACTTAATTTGTTCCAAGTGGTTTAATCCTGGCCTGATTCCAGGTAATGTACATGGACGAGGAGCGATTGTTCAGCATCGAGCAGGTCTCCGGAATGCTGCTGACCAAACTAAAAGAGACTGCCGAAAATGCGCTCAAGAAACCTGTGGCAGACTGCGTCATCTCTGTGAGTGTTTTTGTGGATCCTCAGTTAACCTTAAAGCTGATGCTGTGGGTGAATAAAAAAGTCAGGACCTCTCTACTGCAGACATTTGGTAGTAGGGAGATCATTCTTTCTGTTGGTGAGTTAACGCTAGAAAATTGAACGCTAGAAGGTCGTGGAATGAAATGGGAAATGACACCAGAGGAATTAGGTTATTATTATTATTGCTGTTTAAAATATTCACGCTAATGTTTGCATTCGTATATGTACAGTGTGTGTTGTATTTATGACAGTGTAAATATTTGCACTGCAGGTGTAGCCTTACAAAATTGTCTTGTTATTTAAAAGTAATGAAAGACGTGTGGAATTATCCTGAATATTTCAGTGCTGCAGACTCAAGTGTTGAAGTATAGTGAAGCAAACTGCAAACTTGTTTAGCGATCTGACTTAATTTGCTTTATTTTTGCTGCATTCGCTGGTGGAATAAGCAATGACACTGTTAATGTCTGATTTAGATTTAGGGTAACTGAAAGCTGCTTCAGAGGAGAGCCCTGAATCACACTCATGTCCCCACAAAACACTCAGCCGTAGACGAGTGGGACGCGTCCCCGACCATTCTCAGGGGAGGAATTCACCGGCAGCATCAGTTATGTAAAGTCAGGCTGTTGCACAGGCAGGCTCTGATACTCTCTCTGCCTAAATGTGAAGTTTACATCACCCCTGGAGATGGTTCTCTTGTGACAGTAACCCACAGGCTAATTTTAACTGTGGAGCGTTCCCACAAGGAGGTGCTTTGTTTGGGTTCTGCTGTTACTAACATGACCATGCTGTCCTGGCCGCTAGTGAAGAAGTTCATTCATGTATTATTAGAAGTGACTTTACGAGCAGGAAAAGGTTGTGTCTTAATTTGTCTATCAGCAAAAACATTATGACCACCTACGTCAACTGGTGGAGGTTTGCTTCTCTTGCTGTGGTCAGACCCTGGTCAAGTAGACCAGAAGAAGACTCGCTGATACAAGCCACTCAATGAACTCGCTCTTGTTTCCCATAAAAATATGGCTGGTTCTGGTCTGACTGACCATCAAATTTAGTTTTTTTGTTTTGAAATATAAATGTCCTTGCACATGTACCGAAATTATCTATTCTATTTGGACATCAGGTTATTTTAAAGGTAATACAGGAAGTCCTGATCCATGACTGCTAGTCCAGTCCTTAGCTTGCAAGCAGCTGTGATGCTTCATCTCTGTCCTGCTGCAGTCCCAAATATCTCAAGAATACCCCTTTGTGAGTCACACACTCATGAGTGACCTCAATATTTTAACCGGGTTAGATTTTTGAAATTCATAGAAAAAGATGAGCCACAGCTGAGCGAAGTTGTCCTCTGCAGGTGCCCAGCTTCTTCACGGACGCAGAGAGAAGGTCGGTGATGGACGCGGCCCAGATCGCGGGACTCAACTGTCTACGACTCATGAATGACACCACTGCAGGTTTGTACAAATGAGTCAGGCCCAGTGTAAAAAAACAGGTGATGTCGAGCTTTGTCTTTCTGGATTCCACAGATCATGATGAATGGTGCCTATGAGTGCAAATGGGCCGAACCCATATGACAAATTCCTCACGCACATGTTGGACCTCTCATGAGTGACTCTCTTTAGATTGTTAAGAATGGGTGACTCTTGCCATCGTTGTTATTGTGTCATATGGTTTGCAAACTACTTTGTGTAATCTTTGTGGTTATTATTGTATCATTACTATTTTAATTGATTAGTTATCTGACCTTTTTGAAGTTGATTTTTTTTTTATCTCTACAATACAGCAATTTATTTAAATGTTTTTAAAATAACAAGGAAGTCAACACTTGTGTATAGGAGCAGTCATGTGTTTTGTAGTTTTAAATCTGAATCATTAAGTTTGCTAATATTTATTTACTCTCTTAAAACACTGTTTGTTACAGTGAGTTTGGCTTATGGGATCTACAAGCAGGACCTGCCAGCTCCGGAGGAGAAACCCAGGAACGTGGTGTTTGTGGATTTGGGCCACTCTGGGTACCAGGTTTCAATTTGTGCCTTCAACAAGGGGAAACTGAAGGTGAGTTCTAGAAGAGAATGATGTTCAAGGACTGTCTGAAACCATCGGTTTACAAGAAACCGTCATAGCTTATGTGGTGAACAGAAGGTCTTGGATACCACGAGCTAATAATAGAGGTGTCATATTCTCATCCCTGCTCCTCCTGCAATGTGCCTGCGTTAGATCTGATGAATAAATTGACACATCAGCACCTCCATCATCCATTTTGAGAACCTGTTTGGTTCTTAATCAAGCGGTTACTGGCTCCTCATCTTCTTACTCTAATATTTTCATGGAGCAGATGACATTTCTGGGCACAGTCTGGGAAATTTTGTCTACATTTCATATGTTCTCCTGCTCCACCAGACGATGGCCACAGCATTTGACCCCGACCTGGGTGGGAAGGACTTTGACGACATCCTGGTCAGCCACTTCTGCGAAGACTTCAGGACCAAGTACAAGCTGGACGTGAAGTCGAAGCCGCGAGCGCTGGTGCGGCTCTACCAGGAGTGCGAGAAGCTCAAGAAGCTGATGAGTGCCAACTCCTCCGACCTCCCGCTGAACATTGAGTGCTTCATGAATGACATCGACGTCTCCAGTAAACTCAACAGGTCAGATGCTGCTCATTTTGTCCTGATGCCTTTGATGATGTTGAGTCACCAACTTGCATCACACATGAATCCAATCTGTTATTGTCTGCAGAGGTCAGTTTGAGGAGATGTGTGCGGGGCTCCTGGCCAAAGTGGAGGGTCCCCTGCGCAGTATCATGGAGCAGACCAGTGAGTACATTTGTGGTCCTGCTTTTGATCAGATTAATCATCGTGATGGATTCACAGTATTTTTTTCCCGCACATTATTATTTATTATTGGTTTATTATTGTTTGATATTCTCTTTAAATATATTTTTGCTAGCTATATTTGGATTTTTGATGCACTTTTTCTACTAATAATGATTATTTTAGCACTGATGCTACATTACATGTAATTACATGTTTATTTTGTTCCCCCCAAAAATACATTATTGAAAATTATCCCCTGTTAACTTAGAAATGAAGAAGGAGGACATCTATGCGGTGGAGATTGTGGGCGGAGCCTCTAGAATCCCTGCCATCAAAGAGAGAATCAGCAAGTTTTTCGGCAAAGAACTGAGCACCACTCTGAACGCAGACGAGGCAGTAGCCAGAGGCTGCGCACTGCAGGTACGTGCACCTGTCGGCGGAAGAGTCATGTGAGGCCTAGTTGGAGTTGTTTTGACACCCTTCTCTCCTCCACAGTGTGCAATCTTGTCACCGGCGTTCAAAGTCCGGGAGTTCTCCATCACTGATGTTGTCCCTTACTCCATCTCTCTGAAGTGGAATTCGGCTGCTGAGGAGGGACTGAGGTCGGTTCCTGGTTCAATTGCTGAGTCATGCAGTTCGTCTCATCAAAATCCGTCTGAGATCTGTCTGTTTTCACAGCGACTGCGAGGTTTTCCCGAGGAACCACGCGGCGCCTTTCTCCAAAGTGTTGACGTTCTACCGTAAAGAGCCCTTCACCCTGGAGGCCTACTACAACAACGCCAAAGAGCTGCCCTACCCCGGCACCGCCATCGGTACGACCTGTCTTTATAAATGAGGTCATCACGAGTTGCAAGTGTTTGTTTGCTGATTTATGACTTCCTGCACCAAGGTGGAACTTCCTGTTGCTGTTTCTACAGAATGTTTAAAGAACAAACTTTCGAGCCGTTCAATAAGAGACTCAGTTTGTATTGTGTTTGGTGCTGAAGCGCAACTTATTTTGTTACAATTGAGGCTGAACGATTTGTAGCTGTGGTTTTTCCATCACATACTGCCATTTTCCCATCTGTCCCATACCACAAGCACAGAAGAAAAAAAGTGTTAGCCCCGGATTCACTTTCGTATCTGGGTTGCTCTGAATTTTTTTGTGCTGTTTGATTGCTGCTTTCTTCAGGTGTTAAGATTGTGCTCCTCATAAAACAACTGAAATGAATTACCTTTTAATTTTTGTTCTTATCTTAGAGGAATAGAGGAATGACATTTAATTTTAGCGATTTTGTCATTTTTATTTATGGGACTTGGCATTGTCATCAATTGCACAGACAAAAAATCTTGAATCAAATCCAAATTTCTTCCAAAAAATACATACCCCCTAAAATCATTCAGCCATTGTTGCAGTGTTGTTACTTGATCACACGTAGGGATGTTGGTGCACGTTGGTTCTGCATTGTGTTCGTTAATGGTGATTCAGGCCTGTTAATGCTGTGCTGGAATTACCAGGATTAGTAGTCAACCAGGTAATTTGGTGGCGTATGAACGGGTGGTTTTGTCAGATCAAGCGGTGCATCTCTCCTGTCCTAAGAGTTTTGAAGTTTTAGCTTCACAGTTGCAGTAATCCAGTCCACTATATTTCTTTGAAACAACACATTTATTAGCATTTAAAGACACCTGCATGGAAGACAACCGCTTCTTGCTATGAGGTGCGGTATGTGTAGCAAAAGAAATGTCATGTCATGTTTCACATCAAGCATCTGTGCCTCCCAACAGGCCAGTTTCTCATCAAGAACGTGGTTCCTCAAGCATCTGGCGAGTGCGCTAAGGTGAAGGTCAAAGTTCGCGTCAACATCCACGGCATGTTCAGCGTGTCCAGCGCTTCGCTGGTGGAGGTCCTGAAGTTAGCGGAGGGAGACGAGCCGATGGAGACTGACCAGACGGGGAAAGAAGAGGAGGTTTGTGTTTACTCGCAAAGAAATATCTAATGTGATGAAAATAACCGCTTTGTCAGGTTTACTTTTTCACTGAGTGGACCTGAGTGATGTGGCTCTGACCCGAAGAAGCTCAAAGCTTAATCTTTATAGGGTGTGTGAGCGATGAGAGGACTCTTTGTGCTTGAGACAGATCACTAGCAAAGTGTCTGGCCACACCTTTGCCGCACTGAGCCAATATTCAGCGCTGTGGAATTCCAGTGTCATGCACCAACAGGCAGAAGACACTAAACCGTAGGAAGGTTTTTTGCCACTTTGTCTGTGTTTGTCTTGTTTCTCATGTGAGCGATGCTGTTGAACTTACTGCTCCGAAAGAGATGAGACAAGCATATGTCCTTTCAATGCAATGTAAGAACCTGCTCGCTCTCTGTTTGTCAGAACAAGATGCAGGTGGACCAGGAGGAGCAGAAACCTCAGACCTTAGACAACGGAGACAAGAAGTCTGAGAATGAGGAGATGGAGGTACTTCTGTTCCTTCTCTGGTGACCTGTTGTGAACGTCAGATCAAATTGTTGTGGTTACTACGAACATGACAGCCAGTTTTCAGAGTGTCACCTTACTATTGATACAGGAAGTAATTCATTTCCATGATCAGACCTGGGAACCAGTTTCACTCTGGTTCATTTGAATTAGATAATAACTGGAGGGGTGTTGGTTTGCATTATGAAATATATATTTATTTTGTGGTATCGATGGGTTATACTTGTTATGATTTTGTGACATTAAATTGCCTTTAAAAGGGGGTTTTGTTGAACACGCTTGGGCTGAAGTGATTCCCATTCCCCCCAGACTGCGACGGAAGATGGAAAGCAGGACAAGAAGAACGACCAGCCTCCTCAGGCGAAGAAGCCCAAAGTGAAAACGAAGACGGTGGAGCTTCCCGTGGAGGGCACTCTACACTGGCAGCTGTCCACCGATGTGCTCAATCTGTTTGTGGAGAATGAGGTAGCGTCCCAGCGTCTGGCATGATCCCCCCTTCTTGGTTCTTCTGACCATGTTTTCCTCCGGCAGGGGAAGATGATCATGCAGGACAAGCTGGAGAAGGAGAGGAACGACGCCAAGAACAACGTGGAAGAGTACGTGTACGAGATGAGGGACAAACTGCACGGAGTCCTGGAGAAGTTTGTGGCTGAATCTGTGAGTGAAGCGTGTACGTTTCTTAAGCCGCTTCTTTTATCTCAACGTGCCGCTGCTTTGTCGTGGCGCCTAGGATCGAGATGCGTTCTCATTAAAACTGGAGGACACTGAGAACTGGCTGTATGACGAAGGAGAGGACCAGCAGAAGCAGGTTTACATCGACAAACTGGCCCAACTGAAGGTAACAGTCACGGCAGACAGACTCCTGCACACAAAATTGAATTGCCTTCAATGTTTTTACGTTTTATTGTGGCTCTATTTCATCCATTTGATATAACAGAGTATTTTGTCTACAATTATTAAAAAATATTTTTTTTCTCATCATGCATTTATTTCTTATTGCAATTTTTGAGAAAGTGTTTTTTTCTATTTTCCATCATCAATTCAGATATCATTTTATATATATTGTTCAGGTTTTTGACATTATAGTGTGTAATATTCTCATGTGTTAAGTCTAATTTAAATCTAATCATCACCTTGAAATGCAGTTTGTCCTACTGTAGCCATGCAGTTGAAAGTCAAATGAATGTTAACATTTTTCTTCAAATTAAATTCAGAGTAAATGGTTGAAGTCATCTATTTCATTCTTGCCTTTGAAATATTGCTGCCCCCTCCCCCCACCAGGAAGTCGGTCAGCCCATCTGTGACCGCTACATGGAGGCGGAGGAGCGGCCGAAAGTGTTTGAGGACCTGGGTAGACAAATCCAGATGTACATGAAGATCATTGAAGCCCACAAGGCCAAGGTGAGATTCGGCAACAGGGTAAGGTCTGTCTCTCTCTCTCTATCTGTCCGGTGACTTTGATGCGTTTGACCCAACAGGACGAGCAGTACGATCACCTGGACGAGCTCGAGGTGACTCGGGTGGACAAGCTGGTGAACGACGCCATGGTGTGGATGAACACCAAGATGAACCAGCAGAACACTCAGGACCTAACTCTGGATCCAGTCGTCAAAGTGACAGAGATCCAGGCAAAGACCAAGGTGAAGAAAAAGAAATGATTCACGATGGAAACAAACCGTACAGTCAGTTGAGAACTCTACTGCACTGTCTTCATGATCAGTTTATCGGCCACCTAGCCTAGTACATATATGCTAATATGAGAATGGGGAATGCGACAGCTTGGATGAAGCACCGCCCGCTGTTTGTGATGCGTCAGCTCCTCCTTCCCACCCTGCCGACTCGCCGCTTGCTTGGCAACAGCATGTCTGCTGTGGATGTTTTTTTTTCAGTCTGTCATGTAAAGTTTGCATCCTGCAGCACATGCACATTCAAAGGCGTCCACGCCACAAATTAAATATGATATTTAAAACACCAGCACTAGGCGGAGCACAGTTTTCCGTGCTCATGAAGGTATAACTGCAGGAACCTGCGGTCACTCGCAGGTCTGAGCGGGACATGGCTTGTGTACGAAAAAGATCTGTTTTCCTTCTTAAATTTCGTGGATGCGGCTAATATTCTGGTGCGCTCTATAGTCCGGACAATACGGTATTTTATGTTTGTATGTTCATCTCGGTCATCTGTGACTGTTTTAATCCACAAAACATTTTAGTGTAGGTTTAGAAAATTGTATTTTCGTCTGCAATTCCATTTAACCCTGTCCATAAAGGTTGAGCTGTGCAGGTGGAACGCAGAGGAACTTAATAGGAAAATACTCTTCTAGTTACCAGAATAGATGTTATCAAGTTAAAGGCACAATATTTATTTTATTTTATTATATTATTTTAGCGGAATGACAGCATAACCCTGGCCATTTTGCTGATTCTCACATCTGACATCTGAGGTTCTTTAGAATTTAGTTATTATTGTGTAATTCACATGTTTTTTTGACACATGACTAGAATTTTGTCTTGTCTCATTTTCCTCATGATAGTGGTTTGTTGACGACACTGTTTTATCATTATTGGAGTTGACAAAAGTAACCTTCTCATGAGAGGCATAATATTCCCCCTTCATTTTACATGCCGAGGAGCCTCATGTTTCCCTCACCCTGACTCAGGTGTGAAGGCATCTATTTTGTGTGAACTTCATCCATCGATGACGCCATCGAGTCATTCGAATATGGAGGATTTGATCTGCCACAGATTGGTCAGTTCAGATGGAGCCATTCTTTGCTCAAGGCAGCCCTCTAGTGGAGACATTGTATTCCACACAAATTTGAACATTTCAATAACGGCTGAGGCGAAGACACAAAGTTAGGGAGGTCTGATGGTTTAGACAGGTGGAGAGGAGTGTGGAGTGAAGCTGAGGGGGGGTCTTGATATTCTGGTGTGATGTTCTAATGCATTTCTGTCTGCGCAGGAACTTTATTCAGCGTGCAACCCCGTGTTGTCCAAACCCAAACCTAAGCCCAAGGTGGAGCCTCCTAAGGACACAACGGAGAACGGTCCAGTCAACGGCCAAGAGGCGGCGGAGACGGAGACGTGCAACCCAGACAAAGCCGCCGCGGCGGCAGGCATGGAGCAGGAAGCAACAGAGAACAAGCTTCCTGAAATGGACATCGATTAATTGACAGCCATTTTCCTGTGGCTCCTCAGCTGCGTCTGAAATCTGCAAAAGTATCCGCCGCCGCCGCATCGTTGGTCATTTTGTTCATCTCCACATACTCAGACGACATTGCTTGGTTTTGGCCGTCAGGAGCAGCACGGTGTTGTTTATGTGAGTCGTCCTATTACTCTTGCGCTGAGTCGGCATGTTCTTCCCGCGCTTGCCTGGGCTTCCTCACGCGGTCCAAAACCTGGCTCAGGCTCAGCCCTGGGTCATCAGAACCACCACCAGAAATAAAAGATTGTTGCGTTCAGGAAGCTTCTCCGAATGTTTGGTTCAAGTATATATATATATATATATATATATATATATATATATATGTTCAAAGATTTCTCATGTAAAATGCTGCAGTTGCAACCTTCCAATGTTGTATCTCTTTCTGTCAACAGACACTTAAACTTGCTGGGTTCTGTGTTCCGTTAAAATAGAAATTCATTTGTACGGTTTGTTGTAGCTCTTTCTATCATGCAGTATTTCACTGTTTGGCTTTTCTAACTCGATAGCAACGTCTGTCCATCAGTATCCTCGTATTGTTTTTTTTTCTACTTAACGTTATTGCTGGTCCGACAAATCTCCTACAGGGCGGCGCTGTTGTCAACGAAATAAACAAGACTTGAAACTCTATTCCAAGTGGTGTTTGACAGCTCAATAACCGTGTTACAATGTCAGCTGCAGTTGAGTCATTGCATCACCAGCCTTTAGGGGGCGCTGTGAGGCACTCTGTCAAACTATTGAGTCATGAAAGGCCAAAGGGCAGGAGTTGCTTTAAGACTGAAGCGCACAAGGTAAGAAACGAGCTGCTTTTATTTACGCTGTTTTGGCATTAAAGGACGCGTGTCGTCATCGCTGCTTTCGCGGACGTATCGTTATAAGCGTAAACGGCAGGGCTGAAGTCCCCATGTAGCCATAGCAACAGTAGCCGCCTATAAATCGGCTAACTCCAATAAAACTGCCATTTCAGGCCTAAAGATCGAGTTGCTACCATCGGAACAACGCCACAAGCCAGTTTATTTACCATTAAGTTATTTTTGGTTGTCATACTTTTGTTTATGAAGCGAAGTGACGTAACCTTTCGACTAGCTAGCATGCTAAGTTTTGTGTTCATATGGAAGCTGAGTTGTTTCCAAACAACTTGTGCTGTGTATTTGTTGTCATGTTATCACGCAACAAAAACACGTTGACACCGGGTTTATTCTCAACAGCTGAGCATTATGTCATAACCTTAACAGGTCTTTGAAACTACTGAGGACTTAACATTAGCTGATGTTTTAATAGTGTCACCGATTTACTTTTGTAATCTCAAACATATTGTTTTCTGGTGGATGGTTCCTCTCCAATAAATTGATATTTTTAGTTTAATGACACGTTTAGTTTCAGTTTATTTGACGACACTATGCGAGTCGATATGTGGCCCTTATTGGAAGTTAGTTATCGTCCATCAACAACAAGGATTCGTGGTTGTTTCCTCTTTCAGAAGTTTGAAATTGAAGCAACACAAAACAGTTCTCTGTAAGTGTTGTGCCATTGTCTTCAGGAATGTAAATGTCTGAGGACAGAGAAGCCCAGGATGACGAGCTGCTTGCACTCGCAAGTATCTACGATGAAGATTTCCAGCGGGCAGAAACCGCGCAGGGCGGAGAGTTCCGAGTCTGCTTGGAGCTTCCGCCTGACTTCCGGCTGGTCACTAAAGGTGAGCACCAGCTTCCGCTTCACAGAATAAACACCACTGAAGTCCATCAGCAATGAATTCACTGCTGAAATGCGGAGTCTACGGAGCCCTGGAAGTCACATGCATGTGTTTATTTTTTTTGGATGTGACATGCATGACTTTATTTTTTTAGCCTGAGATAACCGTGATCTCGAGATAATTTTTATCTTGAGAAACGATTACTTCCTGTAACCACTATGTCTCTCATGGCTTCGTAACTATTCGTCAACGTTCTCATTCACTGTCTGCAAGTCAGAATATAAAGTCTGTGCGCTTTTAACACTTTGATCAAGTGGTTTCTACTCAAGTAATACCACATCAGTTATCTCGAGATAATTTGTATCTCAAGATTATTTGTATCTTGGGATAAAAAAAGTCATGCATGTCGCTTCGCGTAATACGTATAGCTTAGCCACATGTGGTATTATTTTGAGTGCAAGCACTTGATCAGGGTGTTAAAAGCGCACAGACTTGCAGACAGTGACTGACAACATTGGCGAACAGTTACGAAGCCATGGGAGACATAGTGGTTCCAGGAGGACGTATGCAAAATGCTTTGCCAGAGAGGCAGCTACGCATGCGCTGACATTTATGATTGTATCTTGAGATAAAAATTATCTAACTTATCATTATATTATAACTTATCTCGAGATACGCATTATCATGAGATAAAAATTATCTCGAGATAATTGTTATCCCGGGCAAAAAATTATAAAGTCATGCATGCCACATCCAAAAAAAACCACATGCATGTTACTTCCAGGGCTGTTGTTCTGACTTATTTTGTGTCTCTGGTGTATAGATAAGAAACGTCACAGAGATGTTGTTTACACACGTTATTTAAAGTATGTTTACGTGAACTAAACTGTATTTTGGAAGTCAATGAAGAGAAATGTGTTTGATGTTTGGCAGGAGACCGAGAGTTGGAGTATAACGTTTGCTTCCTGCCTCCACTGGTGCTCAACTTTGAGCTCCCTGCCGACTACCCGTCCTCGTCGCCGCCAGTCTTCACTCTCAGCTCCAAATGGATGAGTAAAGGGCAGGTGTGTTGATGTCTGTGTCTGTGCTTCTGCAGTCTGCCAGGTCAGTTTGGACGCGCAGCCAACGTTGTCCTCCGTCGCTGCTTCCTCTCCTCAGATGAGCTCTCTGTGCAGACGTCTGGACCAGCTGTGGGAGGAGAACCACGGCAGCGTTGTCCTCTTCACCTGGGTCCAGTTCCTGAAGGAGGACACGCTGGACTTCCTGGGGATCCAGTCTCCTCTTGAAGTCATCAGAAGAAATGTGAGCGGAAGCGCTGAGGAGGGAAGGGAAAGCCGGGAGGAGTCGACGACGGACTGTCGCGCCGTCCTGCTGATGGACCCCCGCGCCGACCCCCTGCCGCAGCTGTTGGACTACGACGAGGCCCAGCGTCAGAGAGCGTTCGACTGCAAGCTGTTCTGCTGCGGGATCTGCTTCTCAGACAAGCAGGGCGGCGACTGCCTCTGCTTCAAAGAGTGCCAGCATGTCTTCTGCAAGGCCTGTCTGAGCGGCTACTTCCAGGTCCAGATCGCAGACGGCAACGTCCAGTGCCTTAACTGCCCCGAGCCAAAGTGCACCTCCTCGGCCACGCCCCTGCAGGTAACAGCCTTTTTTTCTCTTGGAGAAGAAAGCAGGAGAATATTCTGTGAGCTCCCGCTTTGCTCAGGTGAAGCAGCTGGTGGGCGAGGAGATGTTTGCCCGCTATGACCGTCTGCTGCTGCAGTCCACTCTGGACCTGATGCCCGACGTGGTCTACTGTCCCCGGCAGTCCTGTGGCACGGCCGTCATGCTGGAGCCTGACACTACCATGGGCATCTGCTCGGCCTGCCGCTACGCTTTCTGTACCATCTGCAAGATGGGCTACCACGGCATGTCGCACTGCAAGGCTTCCGCAGGTAACTCTGTCTCTGTGCTCCAGCTCCACTACACGTGTCCTGTCAATACCTGCAGCCAGTTCATGTCTACGGCTGAGTTCAGTCGTGTGACCGAGTGGTACAACGCTAAAGTCACACGTGACGTGGCGCTGACAATATTCCTTACTGGATCTGGCTCATTACGTTTGTTGTTGGCAACGGACATACGCTACAACTGGTGGAAAAATACATTTTTTAATGTTGACAAAAAATAAATTAATTAATAAAAATAAATATGAATTTAGGAAACTTTCTAATCCAATCTAAAGAAAAAAAATCTGTTGTATAATCTATAAATATATATTTAATTTAAGTTCAAAAGTACATATCTATTATTTTCCATCACAAAATCTAAATTTAAATAAAAGCAAATTCAAAAATATTTTTACAATTTAAATGTATTTATGCTTTTAATTGAGTTCTGCATTAAAATGTAAAAAAAAAATACCAATCATGAACTTTTTTTCAGTTTTCTAGTATTAAATAAATCATTTTAAAAATCCACATTTCATTTAAAAACATTTCATTCGACCATGTAATGATGATAATAAATTGTAGAAATTGAAGAAAGAGGAAAACCTTTGTGTGAAAAAGGCGATAACACACATGATTTCTGTCGACGTTCTCCATCCTGGTCCTGGTGCGACAGAGGAGCTCTCCAGCCTCAGAGACGAGTACTTGTCAGCCTCAGAGGAGCAGCAGGGCTTCATGGAGAAGCGCTTCGGGAAGCGAGTGATCCAGAAAGCGGTGGAAGAGTCGTCCAGCAGAGAGTGGCTGGATGAAAACTGCAAGGAATGTCCCCGCTGCAGCACCAATATACAGGTGAGCGCCTACTGTTGGTGAACACCGCTACTACAGGACTCTACACCTTGAGGAGTAGTTCACTTTAAACTGCATGTGGTCTTTCGTCTGTGAAGAAAGTGGACGGCTGCAACAAGATGACGTGCACCTCATGCCATCAGTACTTCTGCTGGCTCTGCATGGTCCTCCTCAGCAGAGTCAACCCCTACAGTCACTACAACAACCCTCAGTCCAAGTGTTACAACCAGTAAGTCACCTTTTCACGGCCTGGTCTTTAAACTTGAAACTGAATTCTGCTCGACCGTTCACAGCCTCTTCCTCGGTGTGGATATGGATGAAGAGGAAGAAGACTTCTGAAGACACCTGAATGCACTTTACCCCCTGACGTCAGCTGTGACACCTGCTATGCCTGACAGTGCCACTCTGCCAAAGTGTATCGTGATTTCCTTTGGATTATCAGTTGGAAAAGGATCATGGGATGTGGGTTTCTGCAGGTCAGTTTGTAGTGGTTCATCATCAAATTCAGATCCGTAAAATGTAGTTAGCCTCACCCATGTTCTGACCTTCTTGTCTCTGAGGATAAATCTGGCTGAACTATGTTCCAGCCCAAAATAAATAACTGGAGAGTCATGAGTGAGTGAGTGAGTGTCTGTGGAGGTCTGTCATCAAAGTAACTCCAAAGGTTCTGGGCGTATTTGGATGATACCTTCAGAAAGTGTAGCAAGTCTCTGCATTCACTTGTTTGGCTTCCAGCTGCTGCTGCTCCCGCCCCCTGAACTGAGGTCACGAAACACAACATACTGTCGAGTCACTGAAATAAATCAACCTGACTGTGGTGACAAAATGTGTTGGTGTTTACTCAACATTGTTTTAGGAGTTTGGCGACTCTAGAACGCTGCCTCTAGTGGTCAGGAGCTGCTGTTCCCTCTAGGCTGCTTCCTTTTTCTTTGGTGTTTTATTGACCCGATTGAACGTGTTTTTGTAACCACCTCGTGCGAGTGATTTTCTAGTTCAAAATAACATTTAAATGCCAATACTCTTTGCCAAAATTCTCCCCATTGAGGGAGTCCACTGGGCCTCTTCGCTCCAACTGCTGCCCCCTTGACCTAACATCGGGTCAGCCATGGACAATGGATGAATTTGTTTAGGTTACAGCTGCTTTGTTTGTCTTATTTGAATCCAAACCAAGAGACTCTTGCACCTGTTGTGACGAGGATTTTTTGGAAATACATCGAACACTCCATCAACATCATCGCTAGATATTGTCTTTGTTTGAAGAAATAAACATATAATACACAAAGAAGGACATGGATCAACATGATGGAGAAATGTTTATGATGTAACTTTAAATTAAGAAAAATGTACAGGATGTGACAAAAAAAATCTGGAGGACAAATTTTTAAATTACAAAACGTAAATAACAATAATATATTTTTAAACAGACAAAATATATGGGATTATTTAAACAGTTTTAAAATGTAACAAAAAACGAATGGACAAAACAAGAAGTTTATATTGTTTCAAAAGAGTGACACAAAAGTAGGGTGTTCAGGACTGGGCCGGTCCAACATCTGTCACCTGAAACCTGACCCACGTTCACCCTGCAGTCCAGAGGTTGAGTTCTGACAGGGCGCAACAATGATCTGCGTGGGGAACAAAGACCCGTTGCAGAAGGGCCCGATGACATTGTTTCACCTCTTTAGCCAGAGTTGCTGACGGTGGTCAAACCTTTAAAATGGCCCCTCTCTCCTGACCCATTCTTGCCACTCTGTCCGCTCACAAACGCAGAACTGGACCGTGATAATGCTCGCGAGGCAGCGTTGGTCTTACTAACGCAGCTGGTTTGAAGATCGTGGTGAGGAATCATTAAATGCCATCAGACTGAGAAGAGCCTGCTGAGAAGGTGAGTGGCTGTCGACAGATCGGTTGACCTGGTTGTGTTTGATACTGGGTCTCAGTTTCCCAGAGACCTGCCAACACGTCCGGACTGAGACTGCCCCCCGTCTTATCAGGATGGATGGTGACAGAGAGCTGTCCTCCATGGTGCAGGAGCTGTGGGACAACGACGTCAACAGACTCACGCCTGGAGTCGACTACAGCATCTCCCTGCAGGTGCTGCACACTGGGGTGGATGGATGGATGTGTGGATGGGTTGGTGAGTGTGTGGATGGATGTGTGGAAGGATTGGTGAGTGTGTGGATGGATGGATGGATGAGTTGGTGAGTGTGTGGATGGATGGATGGATGGATTGATGGGTTGGTGAGTGTGTGGATGGATGGATGTGTGGATGGGTTGGTGAGTGTGTGGAATGATGGATGGATGGATGTGTGGATGGGTTGGTGAGTGTGTGGATGGATGGATGGATGGATGGGTTGGTGAGTGTGTGGATGGATGGATGGATGGATGAGTTGGTGAGTATGTGGATGGATGGATGGGTGGATGAGCTGGTGGGTGAGTGAATGAATGCAAAGACAAATGGATGGATGGATGGGTTTGTGAGTGTGTGGATGGATGGATGGATGGATGGATGGATGAGTTGGTGAGTGTGTGGATGGATGGATGGGTGGATGAGCTGGTGGGTGAGTGAATGAATGGAAAGACAAATGGATGGATGGAAGGATGGATGACTGTTATCACCTATTACTTTGCTGTAAACTCCTCGGAAAGTGTACTTTGACGGCTCATCTTTCTAAAATTGAAGCCCTGGTGTGACGGATGGAAGCCTAGTGAGCTGTTTGATGGCTGGACCATAGTGTTCGGCAGCACCATGTCGTGTTACATGCATCGTCCAACACTTATCTGCCGCAGGGCAAAGCTGGGCAGAACATGGCCGTCCACGACGACAACGACGCAGCGGGATATCCCCTCTTCACCTTCGTGGACGAAAACATCTTCAAGAAGGAGACGTTTCTAGGTGAGCGTTGTTCACATCTGCCCCACCTCGGTTCAGAGAAAAGCCTTTCTCGTCCACTTGTAATCTGCTTATGACCGGCGGTTGCGTAACGGCCGCCTGAGCGGAGGTCACCGTGCTGACTCTCACGTCTGTGGGATGACGCACACCCTCCTGCGAGGAGAAAGCCGTTCAATATTCTGAGGTCAGAGGTCACCGCCAGGTCGACCTGGCAAAAATAAGCCTTCCTCCCTGCTGGGCCGTCCTTTATCTAGACTTGTTGACTTGTTCCAAACCCCAGTATTAAAAATAAGAACCGAAATAGTGATTTGTGCTGGGACACTTTTTTCAAATCCCAAATTGTCCATATAAGTGCAAAGAGTTCCTTCCTGTCCTCACCACATTACAGTGAAAGTCATGCTCCTTTTGCCTGCTGCTCCTTATTCATGCAGCGTTCATCTCCCTGCTGGACAACTACGAGAGCGACACTGGTGAACCTGAAATCGTGACGGCAGAAGAGGAGGCAGAGAACCACAAGTTTCTGGACTCCATCGTTCAGACCGCCACGATGAAGGCAACAGGAACGGTTCTTCACGTCTGTGGAGGCTTAAGAGATGATGTTTTTATTCCTTCCAGATCGCTCATAAATACTTGGTGGAGAAGAATCTCTCTCCCGCCGATGAGAGGGAGTTCAAGGCGCAGCTGTACACCATCTGGTTTGAGCTGTACGCCAGGAGAGGCTCCAGCAGGTGGGTGGCTGTGCCGGCCACGCTCACTCACCAGATGACACGCGCCGGCCTCTTACGTGTCTTCCAGACCGGACTCTTCGGGTTTCGAACACGTGTTCGTGGGAGAGACGAGAGGCGGGCGGACGGTCATCGGCTTTCACAACTGGATCCAGCTCTACTTGCAAGAGAAGCTGGGACACATCGATTACAAAGGCTACAGTGTCACTGCTAACTCACCGCTGGTAAGGTTCAAATTCATGCTACTGCAACGACACACACACACACACACACACACACACACACACATATATATATATATATATATATTCATATATATGTTTATTTTTATACATTTACTTATCTTCATTGTTGGTCATAGTTTCAGCGGCGACCACTGATGATGTCATCCACATATATTCCGTTTTTTTTAATTCACCTGCTGTCCGATCAAGCACATTGCACCCTGCATATTATTTTTAATATTCTGCAAGGGGTTGTTGGGTGTCGACAAGGTGAACGGCAGCTACATTTAACAGTCTCCTCTTGAGAGGTGCCACTGGTCTGATGCTGTGTCAAAGCATATCAACTAAAACAGTGGAAAACTCCCCTGAAAATCTCAGCATCGGGCCACAAAATCCCGGCATAAGAGGCCTCTGTGCTGCTGAAGCACTGGAGAGCATTAATATTGCATGAAAAAACACACTGTGGGACGAGGTCTGCACTGTCCCAGCGCCTTTTTTTATGAAAGCACTTGAGGATTCAGTCATTTTTTACAAAGCACAAGTTGGACATGAAGGTTTATGTTAGCTTATTAGGATGTTATATTCATGGTTGAACAGTTGTTTATGTCTGTAGACTGTGAGCTACAAGGACACTCAGAATTCTGTATTTATAGCTTCCTTTTGCTGCATCAATAATTTGGTGTTTACCTTCTCCATGCCGCCAGCCTGACGCTGACAAGCACATCCTGGCTCTGCAGTTCAGCTGGAAGAACGGGATAAAGCCCAAGGGCAGCATCTTCATCGGCGTCAGTCCAGAGTTCGAGTTCGCCCTCTACACGCTCTGCTTCCTCACCTCGCCGAACGAGCGCGTCAAAGTCCAGTTTGGCCTGTACGACGTGGAGATCGTGTGCCACCACCATAACCAGAAACACATAGGAACCACGTACCCCGTGCTGCTCAAGTACCAGTAGCAATGTTGCATCTTTCAAAATGGCCAAACCTTGTCTTTTTATTTTGTGTCAAGATTCAATAAAGGACTTCATTCGCACAAGGTGACTTTTGTCAACCAACACAACTCTTATTCACATGAAAACGGATGAACAAAAAACACAAACTCCGCAAAATATTTTACAATTTTTTTCTTCGGGATTAATAAAGTTTTTCTGATTCTGAACAAATAATAAATAAACAATATCAAATGGAAATTTAGCAACAAACTACTGCAGACGACTACAAACATTAAACACAATTGCTAAAAGAACTATTTTTAAATTAAATATTTATTTCATGAAAAAAAAATTGTAAGATTCAACTTCTTCTGCCGCTTATCCGGGGTCGGGTCGCGGAGGCAGCATTCGGAGCAAGGAAGCCCAAACTTCCCGGTCCACACAAACCTCCTCCAGCTCCTCCCGGGGGATCCCGAGGCATTCCCAGGCCAGACCAGAGACATCATCTCTCCAGCGAGTCCTGGGTCTTCCCCGGGGTCTCCTCCCGGTAGGACATGCCCGGAACACCTCCCAAGGGAGGCGTCCAGGGGGCATCCGGACCAGATGCCCGAGCCACCTCAGCTGGTTCCTCTCGATGTGGAGGAGCAGCGGCTCCACCCTGAGCTCCTCCCGGATGACTGAACTCCTCACCCTATCTCTAAGGGTGCGCCTCTATCAATCTCACGCTCCCCTTTTCCCTCACTCGAGAACAAGACCCCGAGATACTTAAACTCCAACACTTGGGGCAAGAACTCTCCACCGACCCGGAGAGAGCAAATCACCTTATTCCGGTCGAGAACCATGGCCTCAGACTTGGAGGTGCTGATCCTCATTCTGGCCGCTTCACACTCGGCTGCAAACCGCCCCAGTGCATGCTGAAGGTCCCGGTCCGATGAAGAACAACATCGTCCGGTTCGGGAAGCACAGAATTACATCTCTGCCATTATAAGATATAATGTGCACTTCACTCAGATGTCCACACGAGGCAGCAGAGTGTTTGTTGTCTCCATGACGTCAATCGGCTGGCGAACAAAAGCAACGTCAAGCTAGCAGAAGTACCTCAGGGCGGAGCCTTTAAATCCCAACATAAAAGCCCTCATCGGCCACCTAATTCGATATAAGCTGGCTCGCTGGATGATTCGGATCGGGGGTACTTTGTAAATATGACCTCTCTTACACATACACAGTTTCTTTCCTCGGTTATTTATGCGTGACGATCAGATGATGCCATAAATACTTTTATTTTTGAATCTATACCGGAAGTGACCTCGGTTATAACCCTGCTGCTCGCCTGGCAGCTTGTTGTCGTGTCGAGGGAGAAACGGGGTTTTCATGCGGTGATCGGTGTTGAGTTGACACTTGGACACTTATATAATTCCGGTCCATCTGATCTGATCTTCGGTCTGCTTCCCCGGTGGTGACTGTCGGTGTGTTCTGTCGGGATGGCCTCGCCGAACGCCAGATACCAGCAGGTAAAACGACTCGCACTGGGTACAAGTGGAAGCGAACACCGTTCAATAAGCGAATCATTGATCCAACAAGGTCGAAGTGTAAACGGACGGCTGCGCTTCGGAACCGTGTGCGGTGTTCTGTGGAGTGATGGAGTGTAACGCGAGTGTTGACAGCAGACAGGAAACGTAACACCGGCCAGCGTAAACGGCCTCGTCAGTTGGGTTTAAAAGACCTCACTGCGTGTTTTAATTGTGTTTTTTTTTTTGGGCCAAATATGTTGGTGTTTTTGTCGGAGCTTGTGTATAACATTAGCCTACCAGAATGTGGAGCTCTGCAGTGGTTGTGTTAGCGACCTGGAAACACAGAAATCTGTCATTTTCACCGCAGAAAATACACGTTTTTCGCGCTTATTTAGAGAAAAAATGGTGCTTAATAGGCGAACATGATGTGAATTCATAAGATGTATTAGTTTCTCTTTCAGTCTTCTTGCGTTTTACTGTGATATTTGGATGTTATTTCACCAAAACAACTGTGTTTTGGGAAGCTTCCTGACGAAGACGACCCGGAAGAGAGTCCTCAGGTGGCAGCGGAAGCCCCGCCCCCCTACAGCAGCATCGCGGCTGACGCTGAAGGTAAACGACGCTATGTTTTTGCTCTAGTATTCAAAATATGTTCCTTTTTTTTGTTTGCACTGACAAGTAAAACGTGTTGTTTAATGGGTTTGATTTGTCTCAGCGTGACCTGTCAGCGGGCCAGCCCTTTAAACGCCACACACCTGTTGACCCCGTTCCGTTTTTCATTTTCATAACATCCAACATTCCCGCAGGGGTTTTGTCATCGCTGTGATCGGACCCAAATGACTGACTATTATCAGCAGTACACACATTATAAATAACTAGATAATGGGACAGCTCTGTGTTCTGTGGTGGTTGTTGCTCTGTGTGCATCTTTGGTGTTTTTGTTGCCTGCTGTGACACGTTAATTCGATCTAATTTAATCTAATAAATGACTGGTTATATTGGTGATTGGTTACAATGGATGTTGTAGTCGTATTAAGATGCATAAGATTAAAAATAAAGTTCAATGTCGAGATAAAATTCAGCGAAATTAATATTGCTTCGGACAAAATAATTTGAAGAAGAGCCAGGAGTTTAGATTTTAATGTTATTTATTAATCCGGTAAATGCGTTTCCTCTCCTAAGACGTGTACTGTTTTAACCCAGGTGTGTTATCTTCCAGTTTACTCTGAATACAAGGACAGCGGGGTGTTTCCAAGGCCTCCGTCCTACAACGTAGCGACCACACTTCCGTCGTACGATGAAGCTGAAAGAACCAAAGCTCAGACCACTGTTCCTCTGGTGACTGGACGGGTGAGCGCTCTTCTTTGTACCTTAACTTCCTCACCGTCTTCACGAGGTGGAAAACGCGCCTGAGAATGAAGGAAAGTCGATGGTTCCGAAGTGGCCACTAGAGGCCGCTTCGCTCCTCTGAGCCTCTCTGACCGCTGCTGTTGTGCTTCTCTGCCTCCTGGTGCTCCGCAGCAGCAGCAGCAGCAGCCTCAGCTCAGGGAGCGACTGGAAACTTTTGACGATGTAATTCGCAGTTCTCTGGAGGTAACTGGGCGGGCCGGGCCTGTTGTCTTCTGCTGACTTGTCACCTGTGTGTTTGTGCTGTGCCCTTCGTGTTGGTAGGTCACGTGACGTGGTGGTTTGTGTGGTCACGTCACTGTGGTTTCCCTTCGAGTGGTGCGCTGTTTATTCCCTCCAGGCTGGAGGAGTCTGTGGTAACGGCTCACGATCCGTGTTGTCTGCTCCTCAGGACGAAGAGTTCGTGGCCAGAGACGATTTCGAGGATGCAGATCAGCTGAGGATAGGAAACGACGGAATCTTCATGCTGACCTTCTTCAGTGAGAAGCCTTTCTGTCTCCACTTTAGCTCTGAAAGTACCAACACTGGAGAGTTTGAATGATGTGTTGCATGTTTTCAATCCTTTTAGATTCAGCTCTATCAAAAATAGATAAATAATCTGGAGCAATTATTATGTTTAAACAATAATTATTATTGTTTTTTTTTTTAATGAAAACTTGAAAAATGAAATTTGTTGTACGAGTGGCAGAAAAAATGTTGAAATAAATGTAAAAAAGTTGACAAAAACCAAATATATCAATTGAACAAAATATACAGTAAGAATATATAAATGTATAGGAATTATAGGTGTAAATTAATCTACATACATTTGTAAGTTTAATGTTATTTTTATTAGTATATTGATATTATAATTTTCTTAATTTCTTAAATCTTTCAAATATGTTAAAAATATATCAAGAATACTATAAAAAGTAATACATTCCTCTAAGTAAATAAATATTTTTTTAAAATATGTATAATTTTGATTGTTAAAATATAATTTTCAGTTATTTATTTATTGACCAAATGTAAGATATATTAAGGTAAATATCAAATGACTATCTTCCTTTAAATATAGATATTGTTTGTTCATTTATTAACCAAATAAAATTATCATGAATATTTTTTTTAATGAATATATCCTTTACTTCCAGTGGCTTTCCTCTTCAACTGGATCGGCTTCTTCCTCTCCTTCTGTCTGACCACCTCGGCCGCTGGTCGCTACGGAGCCATCTCGGGTTTTGGCCTGTCCCTCATCAAATGGGTCCTCATCGTGCGGGTAGGAAGATCCGCTCTTTCACCTGGACAGGCGCCCGCGTGGCCGCTCATTTAACGTGCTTCTGTTGGGGCTCTAGTTCTCGGCCTACTTCCCCGGCTACTTTGACGGACAGTACTGGCTGTGGTGGGTCTTCCTGGTGTTGGGTGAGTACAGAGCTGAACCCTTCGTGTGCAAGTGAGACTTTTGGAGCTGGCAGCGCCGCTGGCTTAGGGCAGGTGTTGAATGCTGCATGTGCGTCAGAGCGTAGTGTTTAAAGATCGAATTTTTGCACCACAACACAGATATTATTGTAATAATTATAGTGAAAAATATAAATTAGCATTGGGAAACAAATAAAAAATATTAATTATTATCATTGTTTATGCATGAGTCATCAAAGTAAAATGCAATATAAAAATGCAACATGCTAAAAAAACGATTATCTGAAGTGATAACTTGTAATAAATGACAATAATAGCACTAACCAACGTTGGCCCTAACCCTATCACAATAATAATAATTATTATTGTTATTATATAGAAGGTGCTGAGGAATTTAACAGACAAATTAACAATTGACCAAACTATTTTTTAATCATTAAAGTACTTAAAAAATGTAAATAATTAGTATAAAATGTTAAAAATAAAATTGTTTTTCATGTCTAAAAATGGTCGTGTTACAGTTATGTGAATAAATCAAATAAAAGCTAAATAAATGAGGCAACTGATCACACTGACCTTAACAAACCAGTTATTGTTATACTGACTAAATGATGGCGGCGTTGTCTCAGTGAATGTCAGTAGATCAGACCGGTGGGATGATGGCACGCGTCCTGTCCGCCTCTCTCCACAGGCGTCCTGCTCTTCCTCCGAGGCTTCATCAACTACGCCAGAGTGCGCAAGATGGCCGACAGCTTGTCCACACTTCCCCGCACACGCGTCCTCTTCATCTACTGAGCTGCTCCTGCTCCTCTTTCCCTCCGTCGACCCTCTGGCTTTTTGTTTCTAGGCGGCCGGAGTTGAGCCGCTCACTTCATCTCTAGGTGTCAGACCTCTTTCAAACACCCCCCCACACCCCCCAGTTGTTGTCGGTGACTTGATGTTGACGTGTAACTCTGATGCCTTAGTTTCAAACGCTCCTGTCGTCTGCAGCTGGAGCGCGCGTTCTCTACTCGGCCAGCAGGGCGCGCTGTTGACCGTCGCTTGACTTGTCCGATGACGTCATCGGACGTTCACAGCGACTCGGCGGAAGATTTCATGCAACGGATTGTACGACCGGAAGCGCGCGTGCTCGTTTTGGAACCATGACATGATGTATATTTTAAACTCGGTCAAATCTTTGGGAAAAACAAGGTGTCTCGGAAGTGTTTTATCATGCGAGCTGAATATCATTTTAAGGTGGAACTTGTTTTAAAATGATTTGTGTTTGCGTGGCGTGTTTTCAATCACATGAATAATCATAATTTAAATGACGTCAGCAGACCGGAGATCAATGTCCGGTTGTTTTTGGTTGTATGACTAAGTGAGCTTTTGGTTGTTAAAGAGCCAAAATGTCTGCAAATAAAACTCATCAAACTTCCATTCAGAGATGTTTTTTTTTCCTCATGTCGTTAAAGTTTGGTGTGGAAACTGTGACCTTCTCTTTCATATTATTTCACTCGTTTATTTTCCTATTTATCAATATCTTAAAGCCTGTACCTCCCATGCCTCCATTTCTAAATGGATGTATGTATAATTTCCCCATTTGTCCTATTGTTTAGTCATTTCCCCTCTAGTCAGTTCATTATTTAGTGTGCTAAATATTAATTTATTTTCTTATTTATACATTTTTTTTTTCGCATCTATTTAAATATTCTTGGTTTTTAAATTACCTTATTTTCAACTTGTTTTGATTTTTTTTCTGTATTTTTGATTTATTTAGCACATTTAAAATGCATTTCCTGCCCTTTCAATTATTTATGGTCAGATTTCGATTTATATTTATTAATTTATGATTATGTATCAACATCCATATATACATTAATACACCGATCAATGTTATTTACATATTGGTTTATTTCCCCTTTTTCCATAGATGTTTTTATATTCATTCATTTTTTTATATGCATTTCCATTAAACTTTCCCCATTTATTCGAAAAAGTTTATTAAACCTCATAAATCTTCTGGTCTAAATAGTATTAGTAAAACTGCTCCAATATTTTCGTTGTGTTTTGACGTCACTATCTCACGTTTAGCATGCAGAATTCTCGCACATCTGCGCGCGACAGGAAGCAGAAAGAAAAAAAAACCTGACCCAAATGTTCCGTTGCTCACTCGTACCTTACCGCAGGAGGCGCGTGTGCGCGCGTGATTTACCGCCACCGTCTCGTTACATTCATGTCAGAAGTGGAACAGGAAGTGGAGGACGCCCCACCTGGGAGACACGTCACACTCGGAACAGTCCTCGGCTTCATCGCGTTTGCTGCCGCGTGCTGTTGAGCAGGGCTTTATTGGAGTACCAGACCCCGCCACTAGAGGAGCTAGAGCAACGCTTTTCTTAATCTTTCATAACGTTATGACCACTTTTGTTGTACATGCGCTGTAAAACAAGTTTGATTTAAAGATACACATATATATATTTTTATTTTTAGTGTATATATATATAAAAATGTATATTTATACTGTATATGTAACAGCAGCTTAAAACAGTATAAAAGAAAAAAAGCATTTTTACCTTATTTAGTGATTTTCCAATTTTTAACGCAGTTAAAAGACTGAATTATTTAAAACAAAAATTCAGGTTTTATTATTTATTATTTATCAGGTTAAATTATTTAAAAAATGTAATATTTTAATGGACATGGAAAAAAAATATGTTGAAAAATGTCCAATTTAGAAAATGTAATTGAGTTGTGAAAATGTTTTATTTATTGCATTTATTGCATATCTGCAGCCAGCTAATGAACCATTTGTTGCCAGAAAAACAATGTTTTCCTTTAAAAAAAGAACTATCACAAAAGATTTTACAGAATATATGGAGTTGGAAACGTCGACATTAGTGCTCGCGGTGTAGGTGCAATCAGATGGCGGTGACTGGAAATCGTGTGTGACTCGGAGGAGATCAGCGAAACGCGTGACGTAATAAAACTGTGATAAATTCAGCTGACGTCAAATTCCATGAACCTTCATCGTCACTTTCTCTCCCGCAGCCAACAGACCTCGGTAAAACTCTTTCATCTGCGGTTCAAAACGACGTAAACTCAAACCAGTCGTCGCTCCGTTTCAAGTGTTTCAGATTTGCGGCACCAAAAAAAAAAAACCGCTGATATTTTTAGTCGACGTTGCTATTTTGATGAGCCACAGATTGTTGTTTACTTATCTGCTCTGCTTTTTAAAAGTATCATTTCCTCAGGCATGGCAAACACAAGCAGCTGTGGTGGAGATGCCAGAAAATGTTGGAGAAGGGACGACAGTGTTACATAAAACATGGAGTCTTGTTGTCATGTGGAAGTGTTTTGTGGAGGGGGAGAGGGCGGCCGTGCTCTCTGGAGGCACCCGGTGGGAGGGCGGCTTGGCCCCAACCTGCTGGGTGTCAGACTCTGGTCTGCATTGCCGGTCATAATTTGACCCCTTAAGGCCTGACCTCAAGATGGTGCTCGTCGAAGGATGAAGGTCAGCTCCTTGATGTCTGAGACCTTGGTTCTCAGAAGAACCAGTTGAGATGGGCAGTCTTTCTGTATTCACCCAGGACGGCTCTGGAGAGGCGGATGTTTGAGCCTCGCCAAGGATCTGCAGGATGGAGGAGACTCGCCACACGTGTCCATCTCCTCCTGAAGTCACCCCACCTGCAGATCATTAGCATTTCCCTCCACTCGTAGCAGCACTTCCTTAATGAAAGCAAGTTTGATCCGAAAAACATGATTAAAAAATGGAGTCTCGATCGTGCTAAATCCGCTTTGAACCATGAAGACAGATGGAGGGGACGCTCGCAGGAGCCGCGGGGTCAGCCGGTGCAGGTGTTCCTCCGGTCCAGATGTCCCCCATAAAACAAGTCTGTTGTGCCAAGAGCTCCTCTGCCCTGGATTTACACAGATGGAAGTATTTGTTGCAGTAAATTGATGGGAATTGTGCGAGCGAGCCAAGTGCTCGCATGTTTTTACTATCAGCAGATAAGCGTGAGGCGTCTTTCCAGACCGAGACTCTTTTCATGTGCTGCTTCTGCTGGACAGACCTTGATGAAGACGCTCTTAAATTCAAGTTTTGCGTTGCTGAACCGAGTCAATGTTGTAGAGACTCATATAGACCTGATCTCAGTTGAGTCTGGATGAGTCCTACAGATGCAGAATGAAGTGTGATCTACAATGTTAACCTTGGTTTTCCACATTACTGCGATCACAGACCTGTACTGAGAGAGTCAGAGGACTCGTGACTTGAATGGACGATGTGTCTTCCTCTCATATTATTGCCTCTCCTCTCCATCAGGCCTCCCTAACTTTGCCTCCAAATTTCTCCACGTCCCTCTTTCTTGTTCCTTTCTTTCCTTGTCTTACTCTGACTCCTGCTTCACTAGGTCACCACTGCTGCACTCATATGCTCTGACTCTTACTGCTACTCTGACTCCTCTCCAGCCTGCCTGCAATCTCTTCTCCATCTCTCTGTCCATCACCATGTATCTTTGACCCATAAATCCCCAAAATGTTCACTCCTCTCCTTGGTCCACTCACGGTCGAATCACTATATCATCAGCAAACATCATCGTCTACGCAACTCCTCCTCATCTGCCACTCCGTCTATCATAGTTCATAAGTGAGTTCGGGGTGGGATCGGGGAGCTAGACGTGTGTTTGGCAACTGTGACTCACTTTTTTTCGCGTCCCTGCTGACCTCTGCTGGGGCCTCCGCGGTCTCCAAGGTGACCTGCAACTAAACTCACCGTGTCAAATGTCCCTCCCGGAGAAGTGTGACTGCGGTTGACCTGAACTGCAGACCTTCCCCAGGATGTGGGCTGCAACCAAATGTCCTTCTCTTTTTTTAAGCGTGTGCTGGGGTGGGGTTGGGTGTTGGTATTGATGAGTGAGTCATCCTGACCCTCCCTCCGCTGCCCCGCCACTTCAGGTACATGTTGTCTGCCAGCACCATCCTGTGTATGTTGTGTGTATGGAGTTTTGAAAGTGCGTGTGCGCGGTTGGTAAAGCGACGGTGAGTCATCACCAGCCCAGCGTCGCCTGTTACCATGGGCCACACATAGCAGGTACACCACCTTCCCCATGTGCTCCTCTTCTCTTTTTTTTTCTTCTTTCCATCGAGCCCACCTCTCTTCCTCATCCCCTTCCTCCTCTTCTTTTTCCTCTCTGACTCACAGATGACTCCCCCCCGCCGCTGATGACATCATCAACCCCCCCTCCCGAACGCTTTGTTGTGGTGAATCATGCTGTACGTGGAGGTTCAGCTCTGCGCCTGTTTCCATCCGACCAGCGGGGTGAACCTGAATGTCATTCGTGAAATCGAGAACTTTGGATTTTATTTTTCATTTTAATGAACCGCTCTGGAGACGAGTGGAAGAATGTTCACGCTCGACCAAAGGCCTCCAATAGAAGCCTTGAAATCTGCATAATAAATAAAGAGAAATGCCTTTATCCAATGTTGCTGAGACGTATCTCGCCCATACATATATATATATATATATATATATATATTTGCATTTTAAGAGATTTAAAAGTTATTTTTATGATATTTATATTCAGCATATATATATATATATATATTTTTTTTTTTTCAGAATAGATGGAGAGGTTTGTCTCTCTGTGAAACTCTTCTGCCAAAGTCATTTGAAAATTAATAAATATTTTAATATTTATTCATTTATAAATATTTAACGTTGGTTCTTTGGGATATTGAGATTACTTGTTATGATGGTGGAATTGAAAGATATATCATAGAAATAGTTCGTAAACTATGGTAAACGATAACAAAAATAGAATGAACTATTAACTGTTGGATTAAAAACATGTTTTGCTATTAAAAACATTTGGATGACAAATGGAAAAAAAAATACTATTACAGCATTATTCATTTGGTACAATTTATTATGCATGAATATAATATAAAAATGTATAAATATTTTGTTGGTTTATATACAATTCCAGTAAAACCAACTTCATATTTAGATTAAATAAATAAATAAATATATATTTTTTTATATCTAGTACAACAAAAACGAAGGTATTCATAATTTATATATAATTTATTCTAACAAAAAAGCTAAATTAGGGACAAAAATAATCGATTTTTAGGTTCTGATTCTCTAAAAATAGTGTAGAAAAAAAAGCAAAGCAAGAACTGACTGCACCGGGTCAAGTCCACTATAAAGTATCGTCTCACGCTGCATAACAAGTGAATGTTAAAACAGTCCATTCATTTGTCTGGATGTGCGGTTGCCATGGCAGCGAGAGGAGTGATATTTCCATCAGGCGGCGGATTCTGAAGGTAACACTGAAGCCGTGTGTGCGGGATAATTGATGCACCTGCTGTCTCTCGCTCGGCTCACCGCCGCTTTTTTGTGAATGGAAGTTCACTGTGCTATGACGGGAGGACGGATGAATGAAGGGGGGGGGGTCATGTGACGAGAATGGGGGGAGGAGGCGGGCGCCTACGTCATATTACGTTTCCGCAGTGCATCAAGGGAACAAGTCTGTCTGTGACTCATACCGTAAGGAGGGGGAGGAGGGTGGATGGAGGGAGAGCAGGAAGGAGACTGAGGAGAAAAAAAGAGGGTTTTTTTTCTTCTCTTCTTCCCTCTACTCCCTGGCTGATCTTCCATCTCCCCCATCTGTGATGTAACATCGGTGCCCCATTCATCACTCTCCTCCCGCCTTCCTACGCTGACTGGCTGAAAATAACAATGAACCCTGCTTTTATTGTGGCGGGGAAGGGGTGAGGAGGGAGAGGGTTCCCATGGCGTCGGAGCGGAAGCACATCCACTGCTGAGCTCATCCTTTACGTGCCAGGCTATTGTGCGTCGGATGTATGAACCGACCTTGTGCCGCCGATTCGCCGTCGACACGGCTCTGGGTGAAGATCTGGGTCACGTCCACTCATTCATACTCATAACTAATAACAGCTTATATCACGAGGGCGAGTGATTGACAACAGCGCGCGCAGGAAATGACCATAAAAGGAGATTTATGACCCGTGAGTTAGGAGTCAATCGTAGCGGCGACACTGAGGCTGTTTGCAGGGACTCCTTCAGATAAGTGGGACTCAGGGAGCTCAACCAGATTTGTGCTTCTCTGACGCGAGTCTCAGGGACTCCCTCTGATCTGTGGGACTCGGTGAGGCATACGCAGCGTAGCATCTATTGACGGCCCTAATGTATTTGAATTTATTTATTATTATTTGTTTTTGCCCTTCTGTTAATGGAAAACATGACATGTGAAACAATGGTTAAAAAAACAATATATTATATATAAAATACATAAAAAAAAAAGAAAAACTCACAATAGCAACAACAACACAACCATAGGTCAAAGCAGTGTCCTTGGTGTCAAGTTTCAAGGTTATCTGACTGCAGCCAGAAACGTAGCATCACAGTGTTTTATTTTGTGACCAGCTCCATTTTCATCGACGGATTTGAGACGACCCGCTTGAGTTCGGCATCAAAAACAGGAGACACTTTGGCGGTAGGTGGAGACCACTGTGGTCCAGCCAGCAAGGACTCATTCAGATATGTGGGATTCTCCGAGTCCTCAGTTGAGAATTCATTCAGGTTCGTGAATTACGAATCACCTCCCGAGTCAGTAGTTTGCGAGTCATCTGAGTCGGACCAGTGAAGCCGCTGAAAAACTTTATAACAAACACCAGGTTGGCCTCGTCCCGCTGCTCCAGACGCTGACCCTTGACCTCAGCGATGCGCCTGACTGGAGCAGGTAGCTGACAAATATCAGACTCAAAAACAGTGAGTCACAGTCGACACAGCGATTTGTCGATAAAGACTCACGGATGATTCTGGACGGCGGTTTGTGAGAGCCATTTTTCGAGTGGATCTATAAATAGAAGGCAGCGCTAATGCTAACTGATGGTGTGCGTGCGCGTTCATTGCCATTCATCAGACTGTGGTCGTCTCTTCCTCCACCTTGCATGAGTCAGAGCTGCAGTACAGTGTGGGAGGGGCGGCGCTTGGATATTCTGCTGATGGCTCCTGGTCCACATCATACATGCGCCGACACACACACACAGACACACACGCACTGCTGTGACTGGTGCGACACTAACGCCAACGGCGCCTGTGTCATGTTTGACCTTGGCCTCCGGAGCCTAAAATTAGCTTCCTGGAGATGAGTGTGAGGCAGAGCCAGGAGCCGAGACGCCCCAGAGGGCGACACCGCCATCACACCTTCTTATGAATGGAGCTGCAGGAGTGAGTCTGACCACTATAAAGTAGCATGATTTCATCTGTGTAACAACAAAACAAAACAAAGAAAGTGTGAATGAATGAGTCAGGAGCGACGTAACTGGGCTACACTGTAGGCAGGAGGGGGAGGGGTTTGTGTATGAGTCATAGTCTCTCCTCTCATTGTCACTCCACTGCCGCAGCAGCAGCAGCAGTGGAGGACTCGTGGCCCTGCTGTGGACTTCCCCTCCTCCATCCCAGCTCCCGTCACCCGGAGCCTGCGGAGGAGAACTTCCTCCCTGGAACACAGCGAATCTGATGGGCTTGAAATGAACTTTGAGACTTGGCGAAGTCACGCCGCGCCGGTGGAGACCACACCCACCGCGCTCATTCACAATTTATACCACTTGGTTAGAGACGAAGACCCTGTTGCTATAGCAACCCTCACTAGCGCTGCCACCCACCCACAGCCACATGTTTCATCCAGACTTTTGTCAAATATCTGAACAAAGATGAAGCTTCGTGGAAGATATTCCGAGGTTTCAAACCATCAGCTGCGATGGTCGGATTTAATTCCAACTTGTGTCTGCATATCCCAGCTCCACAGGGCGAGAGGCGGGTCTATTGCAGGACACAGACAGACGCCATGTTTTTACACAGTGGGAGGAAACCAGAGTGCTCAGAGCAACCCTACAAATTCCACAACCTCAGGCTACTTTGAACCATGAATGGTCAGGCTGCTCTTCAACCCTGTAAAAAGCTTGGTGACTCATCGGAGTAGGACTCACCCGGGCATGTCGGACTCAGGTGAAGTGCTCCAACTCAAGTCAGAGACTCTTTCGCATTGAATTTCTGCTCATTCGGCAGATTTTAAGGGACGACTGGGGATGAAAAATACGCCAGACCCAACAGCTCCATCTTGACAAGTGTCTCATTTCTGAAGTTCCTGTGAGCAGGTTTCTCTCAGACAGCCGCGTTTCCCTCCCTCCGACCGCCGACAGGTTCAGTTTCCAGTTCAGCTGCATTGATGTGTGAATAACTGGCTGGAGCTGGAAGGTGGAGAGGAGCCAAAGCAAGCAGCAGAGCCGACGGTCCGGGACGCGTCATTCTCCCTCAATTACAGTCTCTACTCTCCTGATGTATATAAAGCCCTTCCAGCATTTCTTTTCCTCCATTGACCTTCTCACAATAAACACAACACAAGTTCACAGTTGTGTTGGTCAGTCAGGCTCAAAGATGTGGAGGACATGAGGCGGATGATCCAGAGAGGCGACAGTGGAGGACTTGTAATGGCAAAACCCATAAGAAACCAGCTGTAAACACAAGGCCCAGGGGCCAAATTGGTCCGGCCCAGTCGCTGCAAGCGGCCTGTTAGCGCTTGAAAGCAAATCACACCCAATATTTAGCTACAGCCTGTACATGAAATTGAAATAACACCAGTGGCGACTGGTCAGTAGGGGGCGCTTAGGCACTACTTCACTCCTCATAGAACCTGCTTGAAAAGCCATAAGGTGCTTTTATATCTTTATAATTTGTGATTAATATTCATACTCTTTTGAGTAACACGGTGCTCATAGAGCGCTGTGTGGCTAACAGAATATAAATATTTATGTGTTCGAGGGAAATAAACAACCTGTTCATGACATCCTGTTTGCAGGACACTGGAGCAAGTGCCCCTTCAGCACTGCACCTTAGCCAATCACACACATGAAATGGTCACATGGCATCAGAAATTCAACCAATCGGCACCCTAGAACAGAGACAGGCTTGTATTTATGCTGAAATCATACAAACTAAATTGGTACATATTAAAAAATGTAAAAAAAAATCATTAAAACTTAAGCAAACAAATTAATATATAATTAAAACATTTTTTTTTAGCATATGCTAGCATTTCCTATTTCCTCTTTGTTTTTTATTAGTGCAGTCAAAAAAATGAAGTTAAATTCAAGACTTTTTTTTGTCTGTCCTTGTTCATGTCTGGGCACCTTTGGGCAGTGGACCTACTTTTCATGAATGTAATAAGAGTTCTTCGGCTTTTAATAAGTTTTAAATACAGTGGTACCTCGGTTTTCAAACGTCCTGGAATTCGAACAAATTTGAGTTCGAACAAAAATTTCGAGATTTTTTTGCTTCGGATTTCAAACAAAAATCCAGAACTGGAACGCCCCCAAAAAAAGCTGGAACAAAGCATAACGTGCGCGGACCGATCAGCTGACCCATGATGCGCTCTGTTATTGTGTATAACGCAGCCTCTGTATGCAGACGTGTCCCGTTAGCTACATTTACTGACTGTTTTTTCTTCATATTGAGGTGTAAAACCTTTCCTGTCTCCACACTGGACCGTGGTAGAGTGTCACAGGGGAGGTGCTGGAGCGCTCACTCCAGGGTTTGATGTCCTGTTGTGGGCTGGAGCTGGGACAGGGATGAGGCGAGTCTGGGACAGAGCCTGACTTGGTTTATGACTTTGTCACAGCCAAACTGCACAGAAGCGCACATTCAGAGCTGGACACGCACCGGGCACCTCTTCACTTCTGGAGAGACGTCACTCACTCGGCAACCCCTCCCACATGCAGCGGCCACACACATAGAGGAACAGCCACCTGCAGCAGACACTCTACATTCACTCCTACAAAAGACTCTTTTAAGGCTTGGAACGCATTATTGCTTTTTCCATTCATTGTAATGGGAAAAATAGATTCTGATTTTGAACAATTCGCTTCTGGAAAGGATTGTGGTCGAGAACCGAGGTACCACTGTAATTGTTTTGTCTATTGCTGAAATAAGGAGAGCACTCGACTATAAACCCACCGACCACGGATGAATTCATCCTGGATGAAAGACAAATTTTAAAACGTGAAAAAAACAATCTTCACACTATCTAAAAAGCAGATTTGGCTGTTTATTTAATATGAGCGTGCTGCATTCATTTCCATATTTACAGCAGGAGATATTACACTTCCAAAGAACCTGAACTCAGAGCACTATGAAACTGTCTATGAAGTAAAGGAGGAAGGGACGTCCTTCAGGAGGGTTTATGTCCAAATCACAAAGGGCCAAAAGAGGAGCCCAGCTGGAGTCAAGAGAGACCGACTTGTTCAACCATTACCGAGCACAAACTGCTCTGCAGTATCTTCTTCTCATCAAACGCTGGTGTTTGCAGCAGATAAACAAGCTCTCGAGATGATTGATTGCAAACACAGCAGTTATATAAGACTTTTTCGGGGCCTTATGTAATCGCTCCCAACATGAGCCCGGCGCACGTTCGCGGCACGACTGTTACAGATAAGTGAAAACCTGCTCCTCGCAGCTGATCTCTCTTTCTCTGGCCGCTTCCTGTTTCCAGCTTTCAACAAATAGGTGCAACATTTATGAGCAGCAGGGTCAGCGTGTCGACAAATGTGGCGCGTCTCTGGAACAGCGAGTCATTGTGAACAGACGAAGAGGAGAGGTAATGAAGGTGTCATTTGCTCACCATCTGTGAGCTGCCTTCAGGGCCCCGGGGGCTTCCTCCTCTCCGGAACTCCTCCCTCGTCGGGGCACAGGTGTTGAGGAGGAGGAGGTGGGAGGAGGAAGGGCGGCCTGATGTACCGCGGTCACCGAAGAGGAGCGATGAACAAGCTGGACGTGGTCATCCGAAGTGTCACTGAAGGAATCGTGTTTTGAAAACAACAGTTTGAGCTCAAGTTCTGACAACTCATTAACCCCTGAGTCATGAATGTCTTCACTTGCTTTACTTCAGCTGGAGGCTCAACCAGAAACAGACCCGAAGTACTGAGTCATTCCTACAACTGAGGGCGCTGTTTCATGAAGCCTCATCATTAGTTTGGTGATGGGCTGATGAGGCTTCATGAAACAGGGCCCTGATTTTCGCTCTTGGTTTTGATCAGACACTTCAATGAAACCTCCTAACATTTCTGAACCGTGAGCGCCACCTACTGTACTCAGAAAATAAGTGTTTCATGAAGCCTCATCAGCCCATCACTAGTTAGTAGTTCTTAGGACAAAAGTACTTTAAATAGCATCATATCAGTGTGAATAAATAGTGAGCTTAAAAACACAATTATCAACCTCTTTCACTACCTTCCCACACCAGAGGGGGCACTAGACTTTTCAACTCATTCATCCCTTTTCCAATGTGTCGTAGGCTTCTCCTTAACATATATTTTATTTAGCAATTTCCCACATTAATCCTTGACATTTTGGCGCAGTTTAAATTTGAGTTCAACTGTATGAATGTATAGGACTTTTGAGTCACAAAACTGAGTAGGTGGGCTGGAGTTGGCCCCCGAGTCCGTCCACAACCTTCTCAGACGCATGAGTGTGTAGCCCAAACGTAGTTCTACTTTATTGAACTCTTGTTTTGGACGTCTTGATCTGCTGTTGTCTCGGGTGTAGCATAAACTGTTCCCCTCCAAAACACTGGTCAGAAACGTGCCATTTCAGAGCCTCACCACAAACCGTTTCTCCAGCCCCCAGTGTCCGCTCAGGCCCCAGCGCAGGCCTCTGTAGGTGGAGGCGACTGGACTCCTTTGAAGCGCTCCACTCGGCCGTGTTGCCTCGGAACCGCCTCTCCGAGAGGCATATAATGGCTTTAAGAGGCTTCCTCCATAATGACTGCTTCCTCGGCCTGCGTGTGGAGGAGGCTTCTGACCAGCGCCGTGTCGTAACGTTCGCGCCGGTTCAAAGGTGGACGGCTGGTCGCTTTACTGCGCTGATCTTTGACTGAGCGGCTGATTAAAATCTGGCTCCTTAAGTAGCTGACTTATTGGCTTTGGAATGCAGCAGGTGGCTCCGAGTCACAGCCAGTATTGCATGTGTTGGTTCCCATGGTGGAGCCCATTGAGCCCGTCCGCGCCGCCCTCAGATTGCATCCCTAATCTGGCATGTTTCACATTCCTAATTTCCTGTGCGGATGCCGGCCGCCGCAGGAGAGGAAACGCTCGCATGTTGGGACCCCCGGTTTAATCGATCCATGGGCTGAAGTGGGAAGGAGCCCCGGGACACCAGGGAGGAGGCTGGTGTCCTTGTTTGCTATATAACACACAACAAACTTTCTGTCTTAACTTAACAACTATTTCATCTTCTCACCAAACTGTGCTCTGCCATATTGCTAGAGTCGCGACGGGAGGCCACTGTGACCAGACATTGAGACCCAGCAGACTGTTGTGACGTATGGAGCTGAATTTCACTTCTCTTCTCATGAGTTTTACGCATCAGTTTTCAGATTCAAATTCATATTTTAAGCGTCTATTTTGCGCTGTGACGCACAGATCTCCTGTTCCACGTGTGATTAAAGTGGACCCCACTAAGGGGGAGAGAACACACTTGAGAAATACGGAGCTACCTTGTATTTCTCTTTGTGACGTGGCTTTGTGTTTCTCTTAATCTAAAGCAAAACTATGCTACCCTTGAATCCCACTTCAGAAATGCCACCATGTTGATGCCCACCAGTCATCACACAACCGATTTGAGGACTCGTGAATCTCGAGTCTCACAAATCCAAGCGAGTCCCTGGACCAGATCTGGGGCAGCCAAATGTGGCCCCTTACGGGTCAGACTAAAACTATTCAATTTTTTCTCTGACCATTTCAAAAAAACATGTTTTTGTTCAGCCATTACTAGTTACAACAGTAAATCTAACATGTTCTTTTTTCTTTAGTTTTCTTCCCCAAAATACATTGAAAAAAAAAATATTTTAAAATAAATTGCCTTTTTATCTTTCTTAGATGTTTGTTCCATAGATTCATTATGATTTATACACCAATAAAATGCACACATTTTTTTTCAATACGTTTCATAGTATATTTACACTTCTTATTATCCTTACTTCTATTCCGTCTTATTGGGTATTTTTTTCCCGTCATATTTTGTAGTCATTGCTAGTGACAGGCTGATGAGGCTTCATGAAACAGTGCCCTCATTTTCAGAGCCCACCAGATGGCACTCTCACTCACTCTAAAATCATAGGTTTTGAACAGTGACTTCAATGAAACCTTGAAATTCCAAACCTGAGCTCTGAAAATAAGTGCACTGTTTCATGAAGCCTCATCAGCCCATCACTTGTCAGAGGCCCCTCTCAATTTCACTCCCCGACACACACACGCACCTGCAGGCTCACGCACTCTCACACAGCGATTCACTTTGTCATTATGTAAACACGGATGCAAGAGAACACTCTATCAGCAGGTTATCTACACGGGGCCCTTATCTGCTACATGAACTCTACACCGTCGCATAAACATGCTCTTCTGCGGCTGCATATTTGACTATATTTGGATGATCGCTGGACATCAAGTCGGCGGGTGTGTGCGCGACTGTTTACTGGATGTTCTTCCTGCTGACGTAGAGACGAATGTGGGACACACAAATGTGACTCCACTGTTTTCTGACGCACCAGCCACACTTGACTGCAGCGGATGCGACGTCCCGCTTTGGCTGGCTCCTAACTGTATAAACACAGCGGTACCTGGGCTTGTGAGTGTCTCGGGTCACCAACAACTGCGTCGCACAAGTGTTTTCTTCAGTCCTCAATAACACCTTCAGACAGCATTTATTGTTGAATTTATTGAATTTAAACCAATATATATTTTGGATTTTGGTGACACTGTATGCACATACCATCAACGTTTCTCATAGTGGGTGAACAAATATGGAAAATATGCTCTCGAGAATGACATGTTTTGTGGGGAAAAAAATCAAATGAATTCATGTTAAAATTCTGAATTAACTTACATGAATTTTGACTTCATCATTGAATAGTTGTAAGTCAAATATTTGGTATTACACAAACATTTTTGCAGAGTGGACAAGTTGAAAACAAATATTTCAATGACACATTTCAATATACCTAATATAGTGACACCAACTCAAAATTGGAAAGAAAATAAATCATCTGTAAAATCACAATACTAAAACAGAGCTGAAATCATGTTATTTTCCTCCAATCTCCGCTTTCTACTGTGAAGCCTACGCATCACTTAAAGGGTGAAAACACATCCATTGTTTCAGTTAATTTGCTCCCTCAACTGTCTCACCAGGGGGAGACATTTCCCCTGTTCTGTTGCATCACTGCCTGGTCATCTGCAGCAACTTGTAGGAGCCATTAACTTTACTACTACTTTTTTGTCGCGGGAACCCTCCGACTAATATGTGGATTTTTACAGGCTAAACAGCATCATACTGCCATACTACTGTGAACTTAAAGAACTGTGTGTACTTAAAGCACTCAAAATGCGCTGTTTTCACCTGCATGTCCGTAACTCCGCCCCCAGAGCTGATCTCCTGGAGGACCGGAGATGAGAAGCAGCCGCTGAGACCGGCTGTGGTGTCAGAACTTCGGACAAAAACAGCACATTCTGAACGCTTTAATGCCAATAAAAGATGTGAGGAGAAAGCAGAATTAAAAGTCCGGTTTGTTTCATGAGTCAGTCTTGACGCTGCACCCAAACTAGTTTAGAAGTGACCCTCATGCATTTTTAAGCTCGGTGCACCACTGACCTTTCTACGGCGCAGACAGCACCGCTGCACCCACGGCTTATTGACCGCTGCGACTTATGTGTGGACAACCTCTAATGTCCTTCTTAAATTCAGTGGTTGTGCCTAATATTCGAGTGGCTCTGTTGTCTTGAATTTACTGTAAATGCCTGCGATGGTTTTATAGCATTTGCAGCATGAAACTGTGAAACATTAGAGCCATGAATGTTTTCATGGTTTCAACTATTTTCTTGCCGCTGGTTTGCGCTGGAATGTTAACGCCGGGTCTTCCGAGGACAGCAAGTGCTCCGCTGTCTCAGCTGGGTGAACTCTTCCAGGACGGAGGGTTATCGGTTATCGGTTCAGCGCATTATAGGGTGAGCAGAGGCCACGGTTCCGTCTAAACAAATATTAAAAATCAATTATTACCTCATTTTTAATGAGTCCAATCCGCCTCACTTCCATTTCCCCCTCTTTCTTCCTGACCTCCGCGCTGCCTTCCTCCCTCTCTGTCCATTCTCCACGCCAAATGAGAACCAGACGTTTCGCGGCCCTAATCAAGATGTCCTCAGCTGAATGAAGCTTATTATGGGATGGGTAAACAGAGAGTTCCGATGTTGCCGGGGGGATAAAGTCAGGCCAGGCTGGATCGAGAGAAACGATACGGACATACCAGCGCAAATATGTGTCGGCCAAAAGCGGGGAACAAATCCATCCGGGGCTGGATCTTGTTCTGGGAGCAGAGCGTGGAGAAAAGTGTAAAGCTGTGACTCTGCTGTTAAAGGATTTCAGCTGGATATTAAAGAACGGTAAACACAGGTTATCCCAATAATTGCTGTGGCAACAAACAGCACCGTGACTCGCTCTTATGGAAATAATCACCATAATTGCTGTTGGGAAATCCACCAATCCGGCGGCTGGGTGGCTCGGCGGCGTGTACGCTCCCCCTGCGAGGCGTGTTGTCTCTGCTGAACTCTCTCCGGGATTGTCGGCGGGGTTTGAGGCGGGCCAGACGTCCCCGTGGATTGCTTATTTGAGCGCTGTAAACTCCAAACTCCGCTTGTTTCAAACTAACAACCTGCACGTAAAGCCGGGATGCAACGCTGTGGAGCGGTGCGGCTCACGTTACTCGGTGCACATGTTGAACCTCAGGAAAGTCTTCCAACAGAGTGAAATCCAAAACGGAAAGTAATGGAATCCTGATATGGATTTGGCCCCATAACTTCTTTGTTTGCTGCGAGCGGATCTGATCTGCCGCACGACGACATGTCAGATTAGAGTGCTGCTTTAGCTAATCCCAATTTGGTTTTTTTTGTTTTTTTCCAGCATTGATGTCCAGCTCTGCTCCTGCTTTCTCTTCTTTCACGAAAAAGAAAACCCATCTGATATGAGCAGAAGGCAGGAAAATCTTCCAGTATATCTGCACTGTATGAAGTACTTTTTGGGGCGGCGGAGGCTCAAGATAGAAAAAAATGGGGACCCATCGTAAAATTACCTATCAACTTCGTGGAAACTAAAATCGAGGTCATATTGATTGTATATTTATTAATAACCAAATAAGATATTGAACAATCCAAAAACATCCAAACTGCATTATGTTTTGACAACTGTGGTCCAATAGTGACGGTGTTTCCAGTGGCGCTAAAAGTGATGGGCTGGTGAGGCTTCATGAAACAGTGCCCTCATTTTCTGAGCCACTAGATGGTGCTCTCTGCTCTAAAATCATGGATTTTGTACAGCTACTTAAAAAAAACTTGTAAACATTTCTAAACTGAGAGGTACTGAAAATAAGTGCACTGTTTCATGAAGCCTTGCTACATCAGGTGACTCCACAACCCACACTGCAGGTCAGAGGAGCCGTCGGCTACAACCCGGTCTGAAGGTGACGCGGAAGTGGGTCAAACGAAATCACAAATGGATCGACACGTGAGGCTAAGTTTCATGTCACTTCTTGACACGTCTAGTGTGAATGTGAATGTGTCGATTCTCGGAAGAACTGACTGATCAGATTCCAAAATACATTTGGGCAGTATCGATGGGAACGTTTTTTATTTGTCACAAGAAATAAAGAAAAAAAGGGCCGCCAAACGAAAGGGCACTTTTTTCCCTAGCAGCAGTAGAGGTCTATCAGGTTGTCAATGGTGAGGTCCACACTCATGCCATGACCTCATTGACTTGACAGTTCCGCACCCAAGGAATCAAGAAGAACAAGAACAATGTCGTTCGACAATACGCCTTATATACGTCCATCAGATCTTTCTGAAGACTCTGGTTAGCTCTTGTGGAAGTAGCGCCGACAGGCTGAAGAGAGGTTTGACTCTCAAGAGGCCATCCTTCTCAGGGACCAACTGTGGAAGACGGACCTTCAGGCTGACACTTAAACACCCAGTAGTAGAACCATGATCCGGGCTGGCTCTGACTCTCCTGACTTCCTGTCAAACGTTCTTGACCACCAAGTGGAAGCTGGACGTCAGAGGAGAGAGGCTCTTCCCTTTCAAGAGAGTCAAGATGGCTAACTGTGGGGAGGCCCTGGGGCAGACCCAGGACAGGACGTCCTGTCGACAACTGAACTGAACTCCCAGGTTGGAGGAGCAGTCGGGTCTAACCAAATTCCAGCACATGATCCGCTCTAAATAGTTTCCTCGTAAACCACCAACTATCAACGCAGGATCGTTTCTGTTTACTGCCCGTCAAACGGAACACTCTTATCAAAGGTAAACACAAAGTGCTCACTCAGTCATCCGGCGGCACAGATAGGTGCGGGGCGGCCGAGGGGAGAGGAGAGTAAACATGTCTGTACGCTCGTGTTCCAATCGAATTTCCGCTCCCCGATTTAGAGGCTTGTTTGTATCCGAAAGCATCTGGAATATTAACATGCCCTTGGAAGTATTTCCTGGCACGGATCACGCAGCCACCACATGCGTCTCCAGCGCCAGATTGTGCGCATGTGTAGCAGGGCTTGTTTGGGAGCACGGACGAGGCGTGTGCACCTGCTTGAGTTTAACACGTTACTTACGTGTCTTTTTAAGTGGCAACTTTAACGCACATTTAAAGCCACAAACCGCTTTTTTTTTATTGACAAAGGAGCTTAATAATTTACCAACAGTGACCTCGGAAGCTTTTAGTTAGCTCAGAGGTAAATAATGAATTTGTGAGCGAGTCTATTTACGTCGTCAGCTGAGTGAGCGCGACCTGAGCTAACCTGATCGTTGGAGATGAAATAGTGATGTTGAACAGGCGGTTCGGAGGGAACAGTTCGCCGTACACACTATCACCATGTATGTTGCTACACTTGCAAGTGTGTGTTTCAGTGATGCTAACCGTGCTAACACAAGAATGGCCTGCTAGAAATGTTTTTCAATTTTTTTTTTAATGTAACAATGAAAGATGGCACAATGTACTGTATTAACCCATGAGTCACACATGAAATCTCATAATCTGAGACTCATTTCTTGTGAGTGACTAATCCATTAGCTTGTCTGTACGTTGTCTGTGAGTGATGATGCTGCGAGGATAACTGTCATATCGATTCATACATACTGTTCCACTACATCCTAACTCTGTAATAGGAAGTGAGTCAGAATCTTGACACACTGGATCCCTTGCATCTGGGTAGAGTCCAGAATGTTCAAGTCTATATCCGACATTGTCTTTTTGGACTTGAAAGTGCTGCTCGGTCTCTAGTCACCAAGTGACT